>NC_029773.3:2974923-2995146 GCF_000817695.3 Arachis duranensis | reverse complement strand
CGCACAGTCGCCGCTCATGTTGCCAGCGCCATCCCCGTCAGATCCGCCGTTGCCGAAGCTTCTGGCCGTGCCTCTGTCGCCGGACAACACCGCTGCCACTTGGAACCCCCATTGAAGTCGGTATCTGTGTGGTAAGCGCTAAGCTTGCTTCAACTTCTTTGTCTATTAAGTTGGTTTTTACCGTGAGGGTGGTTGCTGAGATTATCTGTGTCAGGATGTATGATCACATGGTCACTGCAAGTTTTTCTGTCCTGCACCACCATTGGAGCCGCCCAACCGGTGCTGAAATTGCTGCTGCTCTGTGTTCTTTTATAGTAAGTATTTACATTTCGAAAAACCTCTGCGTTAGTGTCCTGTTACGTGTATTAAAGTCTTTGCGATATTGATGTGTTAGGGATCAATAGCCGAGCTTACATGTAGTGATTGAGGCTGTCTCTGCTTTTGGGAAAGCAAGCGGAGCAGAGGCTTTAGTTGCCGCTGATTTTGGACTGAGAGAAACGAGTTCAGTTGACGCGTTTGGATTATGGTTTCGCGTGTCGAGATAGGGGTTTTCTTAAAATCTATTTTATATTACAGAGTTGTGATAAATAGATATTGGTGCAAAGAGATTTACTTCTGTGATTATATTTGTCTTGTGGATGTGATGGTTTGTTGGACTGAATTATTGGGTGCTTGATTGCGTGAGTGGTGTGTGGTTATGGATAAAAACCGGTTTGGAATGTCATTTACTTGATTATTAAGAAAGGTGGATTTTCTTGTTTTTAGAGTTTACTTAGTAATATAAATGAAACGATTTTGGAAATAATTTGAGATATGAAAATAAATTGATTCTGGGAGCGGTTTGATTGTGAGTTGGTTTGATTTTATGAATGATTTAGCATTTGAGCTGATTCGATTTTAAAAAGATTTTTATTGTTAGAATCGGTTGATTTCAAAATAATTTGACATTGGAACTGGTTCAATTTTGGAAAATGTTTGAGATTTGGAAATGGTTGAGAAAATGTTTGGATGGGACCCGAAAAGGGTGGCAGTGTCCGAGTTTTAGAGGAGATGCTGTCGAAATTTTATAAAATTGGAAGTTTTATTTAAAGTAACTAATTAAAAAGATTTGTTTTTAAGCATTATACGTTTTAAGATTGATTTGCCTATCAAAGAAAGAATTTTGTTTTGGAATTGAGATTGTTCACGAATAGAATGAAAAAGAGGAGGATGAGGATTTTATTTGAAATATGGCTTTGAAATGAACTTGGAAATGAGATTTGGATTGATGAATGATTATGATGTTGAGAATGTTGAGATGTGAACTTTAAATTATTCATATGGCTTATGAATTTGAAATATCTGAGATACGAGGTTCCCTGGATTAAGTGCCGTGGTTTGCCACCACGTGTACCAGGTTGAAAACTCGATACTCTGTTGACCCTACGATGTAAGTGGGTGACCGGGCACTATATAAATTCCCGAGAATGTTACCCCCATTGAGTAATATTGATTATTTGAGAAAAAGCTATGCATAGACTCTTGGGGATGCACGTCGGGGGACAGTCTAAGTACAATTCAGACTTGTCGGGTTGGCTGGATAACTGACAGATGAGCCTCATCAGCCGTAGGACAGGCATGCATCATATGCATTCGTATGCTTTGCTTGAGTTTGAATTTGTTTTGGTTTGCCTAATTGCTAAACTGCTCGTAACTGCTACTTGAACTATTTGCTGTAACTGCTGCCTACTTGTGTTTTCCTTGTCTGTCTTGCCTGTGTTTGTCTTGGTGTGCTACATTTGAGAATGAACTTTGGTACTGAATTAATGATTGTGTTGTTTGATTGCGTGGTTGGTTTTTGATTGAGATTTTCTTATAAAAAAGGAAAGTATTTCGAATTTCTGAAAGATTAAACATTGTTTCTTTGAAAAGGTTGTGAACGATTACCTATTGGTTTTTAAAAGATTCATAAGGCAATAATAATCACTGAGCTTGAAAACAGTTTTCTTGTTAAATATCTTCTTATGACAACTTTGAAACTCCGTGGTGAGACCGTGTGGTTAGGTTCTCACCCCCTACAGCTTTACCTTTTCAGGAACCGGATGAAGAAGCATTAAGAAGAGTTATACTGCATTTGGTTTATATGCTGTTGTATTATTTAGATTATTTTCTTCCCTCGTCTTTGTTATTACAAGTTTGTAAGAGGGATAGGAATTGTATGTTTTATATTTTCTAATATGTTGAGTTATTATGTAAGGAGTCTTTTATATGAATCTATGTCTGCTTGTTTGTTTTTTTAAGATAAAGTATTTACTTCCGATGTTCAAAGAAATCAGCGATACAGTGTCGAGTCACAGGCTCCTATTTTAGTATTTAATATATAAAGTAGTCGTAATACTTTTTGCTATCAGAGTAGCGCAGCCGGAAGCGTGACTTCTGATAGTGAGGGTGTTACATTATGGTATCAGAGCGGTCTTTCCTGTAGAGCCTGAGGAATGGACCGGTTATGCTTCAATTGCATATTCTGAGAGTCTGTCATGTAGTAGGTCTTGTTCAAATAACGAGAATTAGAGCTTTATGCACATGACTATCTATTGATTAATGCCATTAGTCTTGCATTGCATAATTTCTGGTATTAAGTTTGGCCAGCTTAACACTAGTGAATTATGTATATGCAAGAATTAATGGGTTATCATAGACGATATGCGAGTCATAGATAACACGAGTCGTGGGTTTTGGGAACGTTAGACTAAATTCCAGAGATTAGTTCCGATTCGACGTATAATCTTTATTCGTGCTTGACGTTATCTTTTCCTTTATCAATAGTATTATAATCTCTAGTTCTTGATTTCTTCTTGGAATGTGTTTTGGATATTCTTCTACCATATCTTGTCATTCATATATATATATCCTTTTTTTTTATTATGTTCCTAATTGTTGCTTGAATCTTTAAGGAACATTCAACCTTAACACTGTTCATAAATTTGGTATTTGTTGATTTGATTTCGAATTATTTTTGGTGCAATCCATAATCCTTGATTCCTAAGTTATTTGAAATCTTAAGAGTTGCGATTCGTAGTAAATTAATTATGCGATTTAGTTCTCTTGCTTCGTGTTCTGTAACTATTGTGTGTCTTGCTCGGATTACAATCTCTGGTTTTGTGTTTCTTCGTAAAAATGATAAAAACTGACCTTGTTTTGATGAAATGTATCAATTCTAGTAGTTTTCTTATACAACTCTTATCTTGGAATTTCTTTTGAAAATAGTTCTATTTTGGTTCTTTTTCTGTTTGACTCTGGTTGTAACCATTATTTGAATTCTGAATACGACAACCTTTGATTTTATAAAATACTTCCTTACAAAAAAAGAAAAAAAAAACTTCTTTATATAATTAAAACATGCTTTTATTTAAAAGCACTACTTAGTCTTTATTTATCCTTACAAGAATACTTTACTTTAGATTTTCTCATTTGAACATAATTTGATCCTTTTGCAACATTATTCGAGTTTTTATGTACATAAATATATACTTAATTATGTATCTACGAATTCTTTAAACTTTCTAAAGCAAGATTTTTATTTTCATTTCAGTTAATTTTCATTTAATAAACTTCACACAAATCATTTTAATTTGAATTTGATCTAGTATAACATAATATTTACCTTTGTTTAGTTTTTTTTTGAAAAATATTGTATTTATATACTTTCATTACACAAATCATACATTATGCTCAAGTTCGACTTGAAATTGTTTTAATATGACACAATATTCATGTTTTCACTAATTCTCTTAAATTTCGTAAATAATAACCCTGTTCTCTTTTAGGATTTCTATTGAAGTTCTTTGAAATCAACATTCTTTCCTATTTGTATTTCAATTCTTTCTTCTGACATACTTCACGACTTTTAACCATCCTAGTTTGTTGGTGACTAGAACCATTCCTTCATATTTTTGTAAACTTTGCGCTTCTCTAATTTGGTTTCAATTTGTTTTGATCCAATTTACCACTACCCTTTTCTTGTTTTCTTTGGAGTTCCTAGATTCAATATTTCCTGTTAAGATGCGAAATGACTCTTTCTGAAACGTTTTCTCATGTCTATACATTGTTGCTTAGTTGTAATCCTACACTTTCCGAATTCATGTGAATCTTGTTCTTGTCACTTATTCTTCTCTTCCTGCGATTTGTATCTCTTTGAACGTACTTAATGCATTTTAATATTATTGAATATCCTTATAAGGTGTGATTTCTAGCATATTCTTGGATTGTTTTAAGCCTTTTTAAATAAGATTTGATTTATTTTTATGTAACGTTGTTTTTGACTCTGTATTCCTTTATTTGGGCAGTGCCTCTTTTTGCTGTAACTTAAATTTGTTTTGGAGCGACACAACCATCTGTTGAAGTTTTAATAAAATCACTTTTAACTTAGCTTACACTCCCTTACTTTGAAAATTTTTGTATGTGATTTAAATCTGTTTCATTAATGCATCTTCTTTTCCTTTTATAAGCAAAACTTTATTTCGAGTTTCCTTCCAACAAGATCGTAATTTTTATGCATGCTTAACATAAAAAAAAAATAAAATAAAATAGAATTTTTCTCTTAGCCAAATTAGTCTCTCCTTTTTCAATTTTATGTAATCTGTTTCAACTTGAATTTATATTGAAATAATGTTACATTCATACTTTTATTATTCTGTTGGAAGATGTTTGTTACTTATCTTTTTTTGGTAAAACGTGAAATGATCTTCCCTTAAGATTTCCATTCTTCAAGAATAATGTATTCAAAAATATTTTTAAATCAAACTCGAGTTCTGAGAGCTTTGCCTTTAGTTTTGAATATTCTCCTTTTGTAAACCTCATATTTACTTGACTCCGCTTGAATTCGTTTCAAAATACTGCAATGTTTTTCATCTTATTGGTCTTATCGAATTCCTTCAATTCAAGAGTTACCCTTAAAGTTATCAATTGATTCTCTTTCCAGCAGTCTTTATTGCTTGTTCATCCTTATCTACTTGTGATTTCCACAATTCTTTCGAATTCTCGCGAACACGGTCCTTGTCACTGTTCTTTCTTTTCTATGGTCTGTTATCCTTCTGAGTATACTCGAAATTAGTTTTGGTGTCTTGTGGACCGTTAGACTTAATAAATGACACATTAGTCCTTTAGGACACGTTTGGTGAACGCAGAAGGTGAAATTTGTAAACATACGGTGTAGCAAAGATTATCGAATCTTGTTTCATGTGAAAAAGTTTTATTGATGTTAAGTTTATGACTACTAAGATTTGCAAAGTTATTTGATGAGGTTAAGAACCCTCGGATGAATTGATTGATGAAGTACGATTGAGAATGGTGGACATAAGTTATGTTGAAATTTGAATAGTTGAATCTTTGAAGTCGGTGCGAGATCAGTATTGGGAACGTTAGTCACGTTGTTTCAATACCAGTCTGCTTTGTGATCTTTTGCACCAAGCTTGTTTTGTAGCTTCTATTTCGCATCACACATATATCCTTATATCCTCATACCATATGAAAATCTTGGTATATGAGACTGTATGTATATATATGCTATAATCTTTTGTTTTTCTTAAAATGTGTTTGAACATAAAGTGATATGAAGTCTCTTTTGTTTTGTATCAATTTTCGAGGACGAAAATTCTTATAAGGTAGGTAGGCAATGTAATAGATTTTGAAATCCATCATGTAAGACCTATAATTTTCGAAAAAAAAAATATTATTATGAGTTAATCTCAACTTATTTATTCATTAAAGATTTTGTTTTTAGAAAATTATTTTATTAAAAGTAATTAAATCAAGTTTTGACTACTAAATTAGAAATTTTACTTAATTTTATAATTATTGAATAATTTTCTATATTTAAGTTATAGAGCTTAACATTTGTAAAAGAATAAGAATTTTATATGATTTAGTTAAATAATTGAGATTTTAGAATTTAATACTTTAATTTTATAAAAAAATTAATTATCTTTAATTTTAAATTAGAATACTTAATTAAAATCCAATTAGCGAATTGATAAATAAATAATATTTTTAAAATAATTTTAAAGAATTAAATTAGATTTTAAATTTATATATTATATCATAATTTTTATTAGAAATCATGTGTAGATTTGGAAACAGACTTCATTAACAGCCTTCTTGCACCATTGATTTAATCATTATTATTATTATTATTATTATTATTATTATTATTACTCCATTCAGCCACATACATACAGACACCCATACCTCCCATGTTTCCTTCAGCAGCCGCCATTACCCCCTTACCCTCCTAACTCCTTCACATCGGTAACACACACAAACCCACACATACTGAGACAGAGAGAAAAGAAAGAAAAGAGAGAAAAGAGGGCTGAACGGAGAAGAAGGAAGGGAGGGGGACGACCACCGCCGACGCGTCTTGCCATAGCCACCGCCACCGAGCTGCCGGACCGAGCTAAGAAGGAGAAGAGGCCGCTGTTGTCATCGAGCTTGCTGTCGTCCATAGCCGCCGCCGTTGTGCTCCAGCTCGTTGCCACCATCGCAGACCGCCGCTGCCACCGCGCCACTCATCGCCGTCGCAAGGAAGACCAGGACCGAGGGAGAGAGCCGCGCGAGGAGTCGCCGTCGCCGCCGTTCGCGAGAGAGAGAGAGAGAGACGCGCTGCACGGGAGTTGCCGTCGTGGGGTGTGTTGCCGTTGAGAAGCTGTCGCCGCCAGATCCGCCGTTGTCAGAGCTTCTGTCCGAGTCCTGCCGCCGGAGAACACCTCTGCCGCCACTAAGATCTGCCGCCGGTGAGGTTTTAAGTTGGTTTTTGTTTCCTTTGAATTTCCAGGAGCTTAATCATCGCTGTATGTTTGTTTTAGTCGCCGTTGCCGGAGTTCTGGTCGTCGCCGCCGTTCGAGGTAGCTGCCGGAGCTGCCGCCAAACCGGTTCAGCGACCATCGTTGTTTCATTTTCTTAGTTCGGTAAGTATTTATGTTTCGGAAACCCGTGTTAGTATTCTGTTATATTTGGTTATAAACTCTGAGGTTCTGGTAACGTAGGGTCGTGTTTTGAGCGTTGCATGTCGCTCTTAAGTTGCTGTGAGTGCTGCGAAAGTGATCAGGGACTGAGTTTGTGGTTGCTGTTGGTTTCGGGTTAGAGAAATGGTTTTGTTGACGCATTTTGAGTTATGGTTTCGACGAGTCAAGGTAGGGGTTTTTCTTAAAATCTAATTTATATTACAGAGTTGTGGTAAATAGATATTAATGTGAGAGAACATATGCCTGTGATTATAATTGTCTTCTAAATGTGGTTGTTTGCTGGACTGAATGACTGATTGCTTGATTACTTGAGTAGTTTGTGATTGCTGAAAAGAGATTAGCTTGAAAGGTTATTTAGTTGATTATTATGAAAAATGGCTTTTCTTGGTTTTGAAGCTATTTTTGGTGATGTAAAGGAATTGGCTTTGGAAATGGTTTAATTTTGAGTTAGTGACTTTATAAATGATTTTATAAATGATTTAGTATTTGAGCTGGTTTGATTTTAAAAAGAGATTTATTATGGGCACTGATTCGCTTTGAAAATAATTTGATATTGGAACTAGCTGAATCTTGGAAAATGATTGAGATTTGAGAAAAGGTTTGAGAAATGTTTGGATGGGACCCGAAAAGGGTGGCAGTGTCCGAGTTTTAGAGGAGATGCTGTCGAAATTTTATAAAATTGGAAGTTTTATTTAAAGTAACTAATTAAAAAGATTTGTTTTTAAGCATTATACGTTTTAAGATTGATTTGCCTATCAAAGAAAGAATTTTGTTTTGGAATTGAGATTGTTAACGAACAGAATGAAAAAGAGGATGGTGAGGATTTTATTTGAAATATGGCTTTGAAATGAACTTGGAAATGAGATTTGGATTGATGAATGATTATGATGTTGAGAATGTTGAGATGTGAACTTTAAATTATTCATATGGCTTATGAATTTGAAATATCTGAGATACGAGGTTCCCTGGATTAAGTGCCGTGGTTTGCCACCACGTGTACCAGGTTGAAAACTCGATACTCTGTTGACCCTACGATGTAAGTGGGTGACCGGGCACTATATAAATTCCCGAGAATGTTACCCCCATTGAGTAATATTGATTATTTGAGAAAAAGCTATGCATAGACTCTTGGGGATGCACGTCGGGGGACAGTCTAAGTACAATTCAGACTTGTCGGGTTGGCTGGATAACCGACAGATGAGCCTCATCAGCCGTAGGACAGGCATGCATCATATGCATTCGTATGCTTTGCTTGAGTTTGAATATGTTTTGGTTTGCCTAATTGCTAAACTGCTCGTAACTGCTACTTGAACTATTTGCTGTAACTGCTGCCTACTTGTGTTTTCCTTGTCTGTCTTGCCTGTGTTTGTCTTGGTGTGCTACATTTGAGAATGAACTTTGGTACTGAATTAATGATTGTGTTGTTTGATTGCGTGGTTGGTTTTTGATTGAGATTTTCTTATAAAAAAGGAAAGTATTTCGAATTTCTGAAAGATTAAACATTGTTTCTTTGAAAAGGTTGTGAACGATTACCTATTGGTTTTTAAAAGATTCATAAGGCAATAATAATCACTGAGCTTGAAAACAGTTTTCTTGTTAAATATCTTCTTATGACAACTTTGAAACTCCGTGGTGAGACCGTGTGGTTAGGTTCTCACCCCCTACAGCTTTACCTTTTCAGGAACCGGATGAAGAAGTATTAAGAAGAGTTATACTGCATTTGGTTTATATGCTGTTGTATTATTTAGATTATTTTCTTCCCTCGTCTTTGTTATTACAAGTTTGTAAGAGGGATAGGAATTGTATGTTTTATATTTTCTAATATGTTGAGTTATTATGTAAGGAGTCTTTTATATGAATCTATGTCTGTTTGTTTGTTTTTTTAAGATAAAGTATTTACTTCCGATGTTCAAAGAAATCAGCGATACAGTGTCGAGTCACAGGCTCCTATTTTAGTATTTAATATATAAAGTAGTCGTAATACTTTTTGCTATCAGAGTAGCGCAGCCGGAAGCGTGACTTCTAATAGTGAGGGTGTTACACATCACATGGTTAATACTTGGTTCCGTTGGAAGCACTTGGCTTTCATTTCTCTTTGGTTTCGGACCAAGCTTGGAAACATTCATCACTTGTGAGACTTGGGCTTGTAGTGTTGAGATTAAAGCTGGCCCAATTAGTTAACATTTGCTTTCCTGATGAGTTGTGTAGCGGATCAAGCATAGGAAGCAAACAAAAAAGCATTTGGTTAGGCTTGCAACATTAATATTTATTCTGGCCCAATTATAACTAGCTTCAATTATAAACACACAGCTGAACCAATAATGCAACAGTTGGGCTTTGTTAATTTTCTTTTGTTTCGGCCCAACAAAATCTGCACAACAAAATTATTAATTAAGCACATATGAGTTAAGATCGAATTAATAATTTTGTAATCTTAATATTTTAATAATGTTTATTCATCATCAAAATTTAACAAGAGTTTTTCAAACTCATCAAATATGATAATTGTTTTATATATCACACAAATATAAATGTTTTTTCCTATGATCTTAAGAAAGGTTTTGTAAGTCCCTAACCTTGTTATCGATTTTTGTAGTGTTAGCCCTCATATTATCAATTTGATTTATATATAATTCGGATGATAAATTATTTGGTGACGTGCTTCTTTTTTACCTTTTTACTGTGATATACTTGTTTTATTATTATTATTATTATTATTATTATTATTATTATTATTATTATTATTATTATTAAAAAATAAAATTGTAAAACGAATAATGATTGGTGGAAATTCTAATTACTTTATTAATTATATATTCTTCTGATACTTAAAAGAATAAAAAATTTAAATATATAAGTTATTTTTTATAAGCATAAAAAATATAGAAAAAATTCAAATTTCTTTATTTAGAAGTTCTAGGAGAATGAATTAGGACTTCTAGTCATTTTTCTAAAAAAAATTTACATAAATGATTATAACTAAACACTTAAAACCCTAATATGAGTCACGTATACCTAAGTTAAAAAATCAAACTAAGTAAATTGAAACTTTAAAAATCAGATTAAAACTCGAATATAATTTTAAAACAGAATTTTTAAATGAGAATCAAATAAATCAAAATTCAACATAATTTTTATCAATGTTTTCAAATTCGAAATTTCTATACCAAAATTAACTTAGGATTTTTCTTTAAATTAAAAATTTAATGAAATAGTGACTTTAATTATCTTAACCAATGTCCTAATTAAATAATTTTATGTCTTAAAAAAACTGTATTTAAGAAGAAAATAATTAATTTGTCTACTTTAATAAATAGTTATTTTACTAAAATAAAAGAAACTATTTTTTTAGAATTTTTTAAGAACTAATTAATATTATATATATTTTGTTACACTATATTTAGTTATAAAAATTTTATTTATTTTTAATGCTTATATTAAAAATAAAAAAAAATTTAAATTAGTAAATTTTAATCTATAATATAATAATAATATAGTAATTATTTTATATATTATACGAATATAAATTAATTATTTTTTTATTTATAAAAATTTTAAGAGACTTGAACTTGTTATATATATATATATATATTTTGATGAATGTGATATATTTTTTTATGTAAATAATCTTTTAAAAAAATCTAATAGTTAATCTATTATCTTTTTTGTTATAGTCCAAATTAAATACTTTTTATTATTTTTGGAAAGAAAATCTTTTGAAGAATTTAATAATATGTGATGATGAACAACGAATAAATTATACAGAAACCAATTAAAACGCAACATAGAAACATCTTTAAAAAAAGATATTTTAAGCGTCTTTATCTTAATGGCCTCCTTTTGAAAAAGCATTTTGAAGAGGTTAGCCGAAATCTATATAAATTATAGAGTTTGCTAGTGGATGTGGCGAACTTGTCTAAAATACAAAAAAAAAATAGTATTTAAGAAATTAAAGTTAAAAAATTAGGTATAGATAACTAATTATTTTTTATTTTATTTTTGAAAAATTTTCTCTCTTTTTATAAGTGATCTTTTTAATATTCAGAAAGAAATTTTTTAAGTGATATTGTAACTATATTTTTTATTTTACTATAAAAAAGTAATATAGAAAAAATATAACCTATTCTATAAACAGATTAGGCTTTTTAAATATAATCTGAATTGCTAAATGGGTGATTTCTTTGTAATATTATAAAAGTTTTAAAGTATTTTTTTTATAAAATAATAGATATGAAAATTAAAAAAAGAAATTAAAAAGTAGAAATAACAATGACAAAAAATTCGTTAAACAAAATAGTTAAAAAAATTAAAATATAAAAGAACAATAAAAAATCATTAAACAAACTGGTTAGCTCATAAAACAATATTTTATCATATGGTTTTAAGTTAATAGAGCTTATATTATTTGATATCTATTTAATCTCAAATAATATCCATTTGCTTTAGTATATTATTCGTGCGTAAAAATTAAAAAAAAGACTTGCGTGTAATTATTTTTATGTAAAATTAATAATTAAAAATAAATTAATATTAAATTATTTTATTGTTCTTTTTTTTCTGTTCTAAAAATCAATAGATGCTATATTATGGATAAATATATTTATATGATTTTAAAATAATCTCATAAAAATTGAAAAGTGAGATTTTTCTAAAAAATTAAAAATATACAAAATATTATGTAAAATAACTTATAAATAACATATTTTAAACTAATAATTATTTAAAAAGATACATTGTTCCATCTAAAGTCCCTTCGGCAAAGCCATCGAGACCTTAGATAGGACCTAACACACCACTCCTTCAGCATTGCCATTAGAGCAAGAGAGCTAGGAGATCAAATATTTCAATACTTACACCATTGTTCTATACATACCAATATTCCTACACCATTAATCAAACTAAGCCATATGCTACCCTTTACTAATGTTAAATTGGCATACATTCACATTTTAGAAAAGAAAAATAATTAAGGTAATAATTAAACCAAACTAAATATACTACTAAAACTTTTTGCTTGAGTAGTCTCCTCCTCTTTTCGTAAATTTTCTTTGGTCCAATAAAATACACATATTATATTATAGTTCCTACATAAAATATTAATTAAAATAAGATAACTACCATGATTAAATAATTCAAAGAGTTTAGAGTAACAAATTAAATAATTTTTAGATTAGTGAAAAAACCACGTACTATAATCAGTTATGTCAAGCATACTCTTTCTTCCTAGATTTTCTCCTCTAGCTCTTTTTTCCTGGCGTTTAAAAAATTTTTGAGAGTGACTAACAACTTGTGAATAAGTTCTTGTTTTAACATATTCACTTGAAATTTTTGACCATTGTTTTCCTAATTCTTCGTAGCCTTGGAGAAACAACCTGCAAAAGAGATAGTTTGATATAACGAATGATTAGCAGAATTTATAGGAAAGTTCTCTCTGAGCTTTAAACGACGAACACATACTTGTGCTCTTGTAAAGTCCATTGAACTGTTTGTTGCCGTTTATTGTTGTTACTAGAAGCCGCATGTAAAGGTTCATGTTGGATTATGTTGCTGTTGGCATGTTGGTTTTGCTCTCTTCTTGCCCCTGACATTGATGATGAGAGTAAGGTAATATGCATTGGCACTGGCATGTCTGCCGCTGGCGCCATTACCTCCATCCTACCATGATAAATTACCAAGATATATTTACATTACAGAAAAACAGGGTATCCATATATCTGTATGGAAAAAAAATAAATAAAGAAATAAAAAGAGAATGAAAATATTTAGAGGAACAACCTGTGATGCTGATGGTGCGTCCAATGAGGCGGTGGAGGTGGTGGTGGTGGTGTTGCATTGACGACGGGAATGGAAAGAAGGTTGTGTTCCAATGGGGTAGCAGGCAGAGGTATCATGATGTTCATGTTCTCAGGATTACCGTTTTTGATAGCATTAACCTCGGTCATCAGTTTCAAGAATCGCTCTTGCAGCTGTGCCGGAGTCTTTCCAGGGAGGCGAGCAGCCACGGTTTTCCAGTGATTGTGTATAGCATCCTGGAAACAATTGGCGATAACCGACTCAAAGGCTTTGTTCTCCTCCCAAGTCCAGACCTGAGGTTGTTGATTACCACCCACTGCGGCAATCATCTCTAACGGTGGTTGATAACCCCAAGTGTCATTGAAAAACTGCTCTGTCATCTTGCTTATATCCGTCTGCGACTTGGATTGATGCTGAGACTGAAGCGGAGATTCTAGCTGAGGCAGAGGCAGAGGCAGAGGCAGAGACTGGGAGGTAGGCTGAGGTGGAGATTCTAGCTGAGGCAGAGGCAGAGGCAGAGGCAGAGACTGGGAGGTAGGCTGAGGTGGAGATTCTAGCTGAGGCAGAGGCAGAGGCTGAGGCGGAGATTCTAGCCCACGTGGTTGATTAACACCGACTTCAATAGCACATTGCTCTTCAAAGTTCGTTGTATGCGGCTGGAGCTGAGGCTGAGAATGCTTGGTAGCTTCCGTCTCCTCCCAGTTCTCTTTCGTATCCATCATGAAAAAAGCTTCCAGTTCCTCTTTCATCTTTTCTGGGTTATACTCCATATCCATGTTTGAAAGAGTGTTATCCCAAGAATGCAGCTGTTGATTGTCGTCCAAGCCCGAGGCAAACAGATCTTCCATCATCTTCATCTCCTTGGTATCCATCATTAAAAGAGCATTTAGCTCCTCTTCAATTATTGCTGCGTCATCTATTTCCTCTGCAATCATTCCTGCGTTCTGTAAGTCTTCCCTTCTTCTTCTTAGTTTCTTTGTTCTTCTTCTTGGTTCTTCTTCTTCTTGGTTTCTTGGAGAGTTTCTTTCGTTTGGTTTAATCCTTTAATAACACATTTACAGAATCCTAATTTAGGTTAGAGTTGTTTAGATTAAATTAAATTAAGGGAACTTCCACAAGGACTACATTTAATATAAGCTTCACTTCTTAAATTAAAGTGGTTTAGATTACATTAAATTGTGGATAAAATCCAGAAAAATTTCATCTTCAAAATTTTATTTTAAAATCTTTTAATTTTTGTATAATGTAAATTTGGAAACTTTTAACTAAATAAAGAAAGTATTCTAATAGGATGTGGAGCTTCTTTCCTAGCTTGATGAGGTGAAGTTAATAGCAGCAACTCTTCAAACTCGAAAGAGATGAAAGCCAATGAAGAAGCGTATGAGTTGAAAGCAAAAAAGGCTTACAGGCAGAGGCAGGGACTTAGGTTGAGGCCAGAAATGGCTTGATGAAGCGTTCCATTCTTGAGCTAAGAATTTAAAGAATGATGATAATGTGGGATTTGTTTTCTTTGGTAGTTATTTTTTAGTTCTTGATTTAATTATGAAACAAACTCTTCCTCGACTGCCTGCCTTCTAATCAAAAATTGATTTAAATTTGTTTTGTAAAAGATATATTTCTTAATGTAAAACGAAAATTTAAAGTCAAGATTTTATTAGAAAAATCACATTATTAACTAATTTTGTTAAGTTTAAATAAGTAAATAAAGTGAGAAAATAAATAAATCTTAAAATAATTTAATTTTTATGCA
Source organism: Arachis duranensis (assembly GCF_000817695.3). Taxonomy (NCBI): domain Eukaryota; kingdom Viridiplantae; phylum Streptophyta; class Magnoliopsida; order Fabales; family Fabaceae; genus Arachis; species Arachis duranensis. The sequence goes on along the minus strand of NC_029773.3, from coordinate 2,980,602 downwards.
CATGTTTTTATATTCAATTGGGATTTGTTACTAAAAAAAATCACTCATTCAGTAAATCTTGAAAAGTATAGCTAAAAATTAAAAAAAAAGCCTTTATCAAAAGCTACGTTTTCTTGTTTTGAAGACGCTTTAGTGAAAAATGCCTATTCAGTCATTGCCAATATTCTCAGAGGCTAGGCTTCTTAAATTCATATATATAATTCTGAATTTTTAATTAAATTAATCAAATATTGTATAATAAAAATAAATGTATAATACAGAATGCGGAACAAGCTCTTCTGGGTAACTCTCCTCCCCCTCCACCCCCCCTCCCCCTCCTACTGTGTTTGGACTAGAACTTTACAAAGACAATTTAATAGAGGTTTTGCGAGCAAATAGCCATTTGATCAGTTGAGGGACCGAGTCCATGGCTGAGACAAATCCTCCGGTAACAAGGTCAGGAGTCGCGCGAATTGGTTTTGGTGCAATGATTGCAGTGCCTTTGACTTCCAGGCACAAATGTATTTCTTCTAGTCTTCAGTCTTCTCAATCAGTGACCAATCAGCATCGAGGAAGGCATTTCTGAAAAAATAATACATAACAAGTTCATAAAAGTTTAAATATCAAAATTTATGACCGAAGAAAAAAAAAATAATCACTCATGCAAGAAAAAGATAACAAAACTTAACAATTAACAATGTTTATATTACATTGATACATGAGATAGAGTTTCACATTTAACCAATTCAGACAATTCTGAAGCAAGCAGATAATCTTATATTAGTAAAAAAATTTTTGAAAAATTGAAGCTGTTAATCCTTGTGTACATGTTTTGTAGGATTTTATCAAAAACAACCACGCGCCTTCTTATGATGAGAAACACCTGTAAGTGGTAAAAAGAAAACAATATCAGGTTTAGCATGAGTCAGATCATCAAGGAAATTGAGCTTCTTCTTATCTTGATAATTAATATAATCTGCTTTTGTTAAGTTATGCTTAGCCAATTGGCTCATCATCCTCAAAACAATTATCCTATTGAAGCAGTCATCACTCATCAGCATATAACAAGAAATAATATCAAACAATAAAAAATAACTCAACTAATTGAGAAGTCATAGAGTGCAAAAAAACAAAGTCAAAGTGCATCCAAATCCAACCTTTTTTTTTATCAAGGATCATTTCAAGATATGATTTGGTGATCCAAGGTCCATTGATACCAAGCCTCATTGCTTCAGTTCAGTCTGCAGAAAATTATTTTTTCCCCACTTTTGGATAAGTAACTCAGCATATTATTAATAAAAAAATGCATAATTGGAGTAGGCAGCAAGGATATACATAGAAATCCCTAGCCAAACAAGGTTTTTAATATAAAGTGAAGGTAAGAAAAGATACAACAATGAAAATGAGAATAAAACAAGATCATAACTGACAGTTGAAATGCCATCGAGCTAGTTAGTATCACAATTGACACTAGGCCCAAGTTGTAAGACTAATTGTTTCCACAGAAGTGGCACACATCCGAGTGAATGCAGCTGACAGGATAATTTTACAAGTGATGGGGTGAAAACTTCAACAAAATACTTAGGAGAAAACAACAAGACTTTATGATCACTGATAGACCTGAACCGAACTTGCTCTTCAAAATCTCCTGAAAAAGTAGCACATACAAGATAAAATCCCAAGGACCATTTATCAAACAGTGGAATAGAACACATTCGAATTTCAGGGGAAATTACATGAGAAAGCTGCCAGGAAATTGAATAAGTAAACAGCTCTGGCATGCATTGCTTAATCACGTCTCTGATAAAACTTGTGTTGAATGAATCACGACATTTGAAAGAGTATTGAATCGGACTGGATGTTTAATCAAAATGGCACTTTTCACTTTTCATTATATATTCTCATTATATATATGTTTTTCCTCAATTATTCCACCTCCACTGAAATATACAATTCCTTACGAGTTTGACCATCTAAACCAGGGCATTCAGTTATTTATACCACAAAAATCTCAAATCCAGCACTTAATTATATATAAAATGCAGTTAAATATACCTTCTCTAACAATCAGAACCTAGAACCCTAACAATCAGAAACATACCTTCTTCGACACTGAAACGAGAGAAGAAGTGAGGTAATGAGCAAGAAAGAGAAGATAGAGAGTGAATCAGAGAATGATTATCTAGTGAGTGCACGATGGTGAGCGACGAGGCGACGATGTGAGCTACGATGATGAGCCAAGGAGGCTTGCGACGATTGGGAGCAGCGACGGTGAGCGCGCGAGACGACGATTGTGAGCTGCGACGGTGAGCTCACTAGACGGAGATGATGAGTGGCGGCGACGGCGAGAGACGAAGGAAGGTGAAGAAGAAAACCTCTGTGAATTCGAATGGCGGGTAAGTTCAGTAACTTGAAAACTTGCCTTGAAAATTTTTTCATTAAGCGTATACTAACCATAGGAAACACTTTTGAAAAACGTTTTTTAGTAAGAAAAGTATATTCATATGTATTAAAATAAAGTTTATTTTTAGGATTTTTTTAAAAATAAAATAAAAAAATTATTATTCTAAATTTAGTTTCAGAAATGTCATTTTTTTGGAGACAATGATAATACTTGTCATTCTTAATCTTTCAACTTTTTTTTTTCTCATCCAATATGATATTTTTGAAAAAGCATTTTGAAGAAATTAGGCGAAATCTATATAAATTATAGAGTTTGCTAGTGGATTTGGCGAATTTGTCTAAAATACCAAAAAAAAAAAATCGTATTTAAGAAATTAAAGTTAAAAAATTAGGTATAGATAACTAATTGTTTTTTATTTTATTTTTGAAAAATTTTCTCTCTTTTTATAAGTGATATTTTGAATATTCAAAATATCACATTCATCAAAATATATATAAAATAGTTATGATAGTTATCTCATCTTATCAAATATTTCACTTATCAAAGCCGGATAAGCCACATAAGATAAGATAACTATCTTAAGCTATATAAAGGAGAGCCAGAGTCCTTTAGTACAAATTCATTCTTCATACTTTATACCTTTCAGACGGCGGAGTATCTTTTCAGATTCCACCACCCATGTCACTCCAAGAAGACGATCCGACAACCGTTGCAAGTCCTGATCCTACAACCACTAACAACAATGGTTCTTGAGATAAGCATTGAACCTAGCATGATCACCGAAGTCGAGACTTACGATCTCACTTCCCGCCATTACCCTTACACCGTTTATGCCGACAACCAACGCATCCTCTGCATCAACACTACCTCTTCCCAAACGCTCTCCAAGTGGCTCACCAACCTCCTCAAGTCCACTCCCAAAAACACCCCTGGTCATCGTGGGCGTAACTGCCGAACACCAATTTACCAAGTACACCAAGCGCGGCGTCAAGGACTACGGCTACGACTTCATTTCCCTCTGCGTTGGCTCTCACTGCCTCCTCTACCCTCTTCTCTAACAAGCCGACTCTTACAAAGCGAAGCAAAATCCTAGGCCCCTCTGCGACTTCTTCGCCAACCCTAGGGTTATCGTGGTGGGAATGGAGATCGAAAAGGTGAAGGCAAAGCTGGAGAAGCACCACGGGATCGAGCTGAAGAAGGCGTTGGACCTTAGGGCGATGGCGGTGGAAGGGATGAAGGAGGTAGGGAAGAAGGTGGATATGTGGCGGTACAACCTTGACAAGTTGGCGAAGACAGTGCTGGGGAAGCACTTTGACGTGGTGAGGCCGGAAGAGAAGCTGGACTGGTACGATGAAGAAAGCTCGTGCTGTTATTACAATGTGTATACGGATGAGAAGACAATGTTCATCACAATTGATACTTATCTTTGCTACCTCATTGGTTTCGAGCTGCATGGTATGATCCATGGAGGTAAGAGCCAAGATTCTAGTAAGTCCAAGAAGAAAGTTAACAAGAAGAAGAACCAGTGCAGTTCCACTACCACCGCCACCGCCGCCACCCTCAATGTCTTCGGATGAGGGCTATGATGATGATGAGGATGAAGATGACACTAAAGACTATAGCTGATAGTTTTAGTATGGTTGAACAATATACTAGGAATTACAGTTGATGATCAATACATTTTGTTTATGTTTTGAATTATATTGACTTGCTTGTTTATAATACTTTTCTTTTAGTTTGATAATACGATGAATTTGTTTATGTTTTGAAATATTATAAATATTCAAATATAAATTAGATAAAAATTTGTATTAAATTTATATTTATTTTGTATGAAAACAAGTTTATTTTGTAATTAGAAAAAGTAAAAAAAATTTATTTTACCTTACTGACGGATTTACAGATGGATTTTCTGTCTGTAATCATGATTTTCCAAAGTTTAAATTACAGACGGAAAATCCGTCGAAAAATCCGTCTGTAATTACAGACGGAAAATCCGTCTGAAAATTGAAAATCCGTCTGAAAATCCGCCTGTAATTACAGACGAAAAATCCGCCCGTAAGTTTGTCGCCTTCAGGAAATGTAGGGAGAATTTACAGAGGGAAAATCCGTCGGTAAATCGTAAAAATCCATCGGTAATTTTCCGACGGAAAAAAAATCCGTCGGTAAAAAATTTCCGACGGAACTTTTACAGAGGGACAAAATCCGTCGGTAATGTCGTCGGTAACCAAAAATCCGTCTGTAAAAAAGATTAAATATGTCTGTAAATCTGTCTGTATTTATCCATTTTCTAATTGTGACTTATGAGGTGCCTTTGATTTCTAAGATTAGTAATGAGGTCATGCATGCATAGTTTGATTAGACTTTAGAGTACTATATGACCGTGATTCTATCCTTGTTAATGATAGTAACTTTTACCCTTTCAATTCTTATCTGGATTTGGATATAGATTTTTATCATGGAGGCCACTCAAATAAAAACGTTTAAAACATCTTTTTTTAAAGATGTCTTCATATTGTGTTTTAATTGGTTTCTGTATAATTTATTTGATATTCTTCATCACATATTATCATTTTATTTTAGAGGTCGTAATACCTCACCACCTTCGTTTTACGACTTAAGCGTAAAGCTTAGTGTGGTAGGGTGTTACAGTTCCTACATAAAATATTAATTAAAATAAGATAACTACCATGATTAAATAATTCAAAGAGTTTAGAGTAACAAATTAAATAATTTTTAGAATAGTGAAAAAATTACGTACTATAATCAGTTATGTCAAGCATACTCTTTCTTCCTAGATTTTCTCCTCTAGCTCTTTTCTTCCATGATTAAATTTTTTTTTTATTTTTAATATAAGCATTAGAAATAAATAAAATGTTTATAACTAAATGTAGTGTAACAAAATATATATAATATTAATTAGTTCTTAAAAAATTCTAAAAAAATAGTTTCTTTCATTTTAGTAAAATAACTATTTATTACAGTAGACAAATTAATTATTTTCTTCTCATATACAATTTTTTCAAGACATAAAAGTAATTAATTAAGACATTGGTTAAGATAATTAAAGTCACTATTTCATTAAATTTTTAATTTAAAGAAAAATCCTAGTTAATTTTGGTATAGAAATTTCAAATTTGAAAACATTGATAAAAATTATGTTGAATTTTGATTTATTTGATACTCATTTAAATTAACCACTACATAAGTTAAAGTTCTATTTTGAAGTTATATTCGAGCTTTACTCTGATTTTTAAAGTTTCAATTTACTTAGTTTGATTTTTTAACTTAGGTAT
>NC_029773.3:2973234-2974833 GCF_000817695.3 Arachis duranensis | reverse complement strand
TTGTCACATCAAATAGTCGCTAGAATGTATAATGTAGCAGTCGTTAGTCTATCTCAGCATGTCGTTAACGATTTTGTGAGATAGTGACAAAAATAAGATTAAGAACCAATATGAGTCATAACTATTAAGTTGGGAGACTAAATTGAGTAAATCGAAAATTTTGAAATTAGATTGAAACATAGTTGTTAGAACCGAACCAGTGATCAAACCGATCAAGTTACTGGTTCACTGGTTTATTGGTTCAACCGATAAATCACTGGTTGGACCGATAAAACCGGTCTTACGTAAATATAAAATATAAAATAGTTAAAAACTTAAAATTAAAATTTGAAATACATATCTTCACTAACATTTTATGAAGAATCAAGTCTCAACTTCTAAAAATAACTCATATAAAAAAACCATAAAATTTTAATACTACAATAGTATCTTATTTTTACACAATAAAAAAATAATTAATTCACAAAGCCTATCATCTAACTATAATATCAGTAGATTTTAATACTAACATCAAAACGAATAACCTTAATCACAATACTAGCAATAAAATAGATCAAGTAAATTAATAAATTTTTAGTGAAATTTATATTTATATTAATAATGGTATATAATTAAAATATAATTAATTTTAAAAATAGAAAAAACAAAAATTAAATTAAATTAGATATTTATGTATACTATATAATTAGTATTTGTCAAATATAATACTTAGAAGTGCAATGGCTAAGTGGCAAGTAAATGTTGCTTTTGCTCCAAGGTTCTTGGTTCGAGACTTTGTGGAGACATTTTAAAAAACTTTTCAAGCAGACCAATTCGGTTAGACCGATTTGCACCAGTTCTTACCGGTTCACACCAGTTTTATTCCTTAAATGGTATAAGGAGTAAACCGAACCGGACTCTGGTCAGAGTCCGGTTCTAGTCTGGTTCACTAGTTTTTCGGTCGAACCAGCTGATCCAGTTTGATTTTTAAAACTATGGATTGAAATATGAACATAATTTCAGAGACCAACAAGTATTATCTCTTTGTTGACAACTAAGTTGTTTTAATGGTAATTAAGATCTAATAATGGTTTATAATAAAAGAAGCATTCTTTTGCAATATTGAACCTATAGTAGTATTCAGGGGTGTTCATAGATTAGATCATATCCATATAAATCCACAGTATTTATCCGTATCTGATCTGTAATTTGAGGATGTGATCTGATCTATAATTGGATTGGATTGAATCGGATCCACACTCTAACTAGATAGAAGTAAATATGTTTAAAAAAGTAAGCAAAAAAAATTATTGACTTTTTTTTATAAAAATAAAAGTTTTTAATATTTTTTATTTTATGGATATATTTTATATCTGATCCAAATATAAAAAGTGCGAATATCGAATTTGATCTAATGAGTTTAGTACAGATTGGATCGAAATTTCAGCTATATCCCATCTGTAAACACTCCTAGCAATAATAACTAAAAAATTATAATGATTATATTTTTAATTAAGAGGAAGTGCAAAAAAAAAGTACTAAATACAAGAACATTTAATCAAATATTAAAAGACAATTTTACTTTAAAACAATTGGACTTTTTTGCTCATATATATATAT
>NC_029773.3:2968114-2972784 GCF_000817695.3 Arachis duranensis | reverse complement strand
ATTATACATTCTAGCGACTATTTGATGTGACAATTGAAATTTTTTTTACTTTTTTTTACAACTAAACACTTAAAACCCTAATATGAGTCACGTATACCTAAGTTAAAAAATCAAACTAAGTAAATTGAAACTTTAAAAATCAGATTAAAACTCGAATATAATTTTAAAACAGAATTTTTAAATGAGAATCAAATAAATCAAAATTCAACATAATTTTTATCAATGTTTTCAAATTCGAAATTTCTATACCAAAATTAACTTAGGATTTTTCTTTAAATTAAAAATTTAATGAAATAGTGACTTTAATTATCTTAACCAATGTCCTAATTAAATAATTTTATGTCTTAAAAAAACTGTATTTAAGAAGAAAATAATTAATTTGTCTACTTTAATAAATAGTTATTTTACTAAAATAAAAGAAACTATTTTTTTAGAATTTTTTAAGAACTAATTAATATTATATATATTTTGTTACACTATATTTAGTTATAAAAATTTTATTTATTTTTAATGCTTATATTAAAAATAAAAAAAAATTTAAATTAGTAAATTTTAATCTATAATATAATAATAATATAGTAATTATTTTATATATTATACGAATATAAATTAATTATTTTTTTATTTATAAAAATTTTAAGAGACTTGAACTTGTTATATATATATATATATATTTTGATGAATGTGATATATTTTTTTATGTAAATAATCTTTTAAAAAAAATCTAATAGTTAATCTATTACCTTTTTTGTTATAGTCCAAATTAAATGCTTTTTATTGTTTTTGGAAAAAAAATCTTTTGAAGAATTTAATAATATGTGATGAGGAACAACGAATAAATTATACAGAAACCAATTAAAACGCAACATAGAAACATCTTTAAAAAAAGATATTTTAAGCGTCTTTATCTGAGTGGCCTCCTTTTGAAAAAGCATTTTGAAGAGGTTAGCCGAAATCTATATAAATTATAGAGTTTGCTGGTGGATGTGCCGAACTTGTCTAAAATACAAAAAAAAATCGTATTTAAGAAATTAAAGTTAAAAAATTAGGTATAAATAACTAATTATTTTTTTATTTTATTTTTGAAAAATTTTCTTAAGTGATATTGTAACTATATTTTTTATTTTACTATAAAAAAGTAATATAGAAAAAATATAACCTATTCTATAAACAGATTAGGCTTTTTAAATATAATCTGAATTGCTAAATGGGTGATTTCTTTGTAATATTATAAAAGTTTTAAAGTATTTTTTTATAAAATAATAGATATGAAAATTAAAAAAAAGAAATTAAAAAGTAGAAATAACAATGACAAAAAATGCGTTAAACAAAATAGTTAAAAAAATTAAAATATAAAAGAACAATAAAAAATCATTAAACAAACTGGTTAGCTCATAAAACAATATTTTATCATATGGTTTTAAGTTAATAGAGCTTATATTATTTGATATTTAATTAATCTCAAATAATATCCATTGCTGTAGTATATTATTCGTGCGTAAAAATTAAAAAAAAAGACTTCCGTGTAATTATTTTTATGTAAAATTAATAATTAAAAATTATTAAATAATTATAATATATAAAAAATTTTACTTACCAATTCATATAAAAATAATTATATATAAGTTTTTACTGATAAAAAAACTTTTATTAGTGATAAAAATTAATATTAAATTATTTTATCGTTCTTCTTTTTCTGTTCTAAAAATCAATAGATGCTATATTATGGATAAATATATTTATATGATTTTGAAATAACCTCATAAAAATTGAAAAATGAGATTTTTCTAAAAAATTAAAAATATACAAAATATTATGTAAAATAACTTATAAATAATATATTTTAAATTAATAATTATTTAAAAAGATACATTGTTCCATCTAAAGTCCCTTCGGCAAAACTATCGATACCTTAGATAGGACCTAACCCACCACTCCTTCGGCATTGCCATTAGAGCAAGAGAGTTAGGGGATCAAATATTTCAATACTTACACCATTGTTCTATACATACCAATATTCCTACACCATTAATCAAACTAAGCCATATGCTACCCTTTACTAATGTTAAATTGGCATACATTCACATTTTAGAAAAGAAAAATAATTAAGGTAATAATTAAACCAAACTAAATATACTACTAAAACTTTTTGCTTGAGTAGTCTCTTCCTCTTTTCGTAAATTTTCTTTGGTCCAATAAAATACACATATTATATTATAGTTCCTACATAAAATATTAATTAAAATAAGATAACTACCATGATTAAATAATTCAAAGAGTTTAGAGTAACAAATTAAATAATTTTTAGAATAGTGAAAAAATTACGTACTATAATCAGTTATGTCAAGCATACTCTTTCTTCCTAGATTTTCTCCTCTAGCTCTTTTCTCCTGGCGTTTAAAGAATTTTTGAGAGTGACTAACAACTTGTGAATAAGTTCTTGTTTTAACATATTCACTTGAAATTTTTGACCATTGTTTTCCTAATTCTTCGTAGCCTTGGAGAAACAACCTGCAAAAGAGATAGTTTGATATAATGAATGATTAGCAGAATTTATAGGAAAGTTCTCTCTGAGCTTTAAACGACGAACACATACTTGTGCTCTTGTAAAGTCCAATGAACTGTTTGTTGCCGTTTATTGTTGTTACTAGAAGCCGCATGTAAAGGTTCATGTTGGATTATGTTGCTGTTGGCATGTTGGTTTTGCTCTCTTCTTGCCCCTGACATTGATGATGAGAGTAAGGTAATATGCATTGGCACTGGCATGTCTGCCGCTGGCGCCATTACCTCCATCCTACCATGATAAATTACCAAGATATATTTACATTACAGAAAAACAGGGTATCCATATATCTGTATGGAAAAAAAATAAATAAAGAAATAAAAAGAGAATGAAAATATTTAGAGGAACAACCTGTGATGCTGATGGTGCGTCCAATGAGGCGGTGGAGGTGGTGGTGGTGGTGTTGCATTGACGACGGGAATGGAAAGAAGGTTGTGTTCCAATGGGGTAGCAGGCAGAGGTATCATGATGTTCATGTTCTCAGGATTACCGTTTTTGATAGCATTAACGTCGGTCATCAGTTTCAAGAATCGCTCTTGCAGCTGTGCCGGAGTCTTTCCAGGGAGGCGAGCAGCCACGGTTTTCCAGTGATTGTGTATAGCATCCTGGAAACAACTGGCGATAACCGACTCAAAGGCTTTGTTCTCCTCCCAAGTCCAGACCTGAGGTTGTTGATGACCACCCACTGCGGCAATCATCTCTAACGGTGGTTGATAACCCCAAGTGTCATTGAAAAACTGCTCTGTCATCTTGCTTATATCCGTCTGCGACTTGGATTGATGCTGAGACTGAAGCGGAGATTCTAGCTGAGGCAGAGGCAGAGGCAGAGACTGACAGTAAGGCTGAGGCGGAGATTCTAGCCCACGTGGTTGATTAACACCGACTTCAATAGCACATTGCTCTTCAAAGTTCGTTGTATGCGGCTGGAGCTGAGGCTGAGAATGCTTGGTAGCTTCCGTCTCCTCCCAGTTCTCTTTCGTATCCATCATGAAAAAAGCTTCCAGTTCCTCTTTCATCTTTTCTGGGTTATACTCCATATCCATGTTTGAAAGAGTGTTATCCCAAGAATGCAGCTGTTGATTGTCGTCCAAGCCCGAGGCAAACAGATCTTCCATCATCTTCATCTCCTTGGTATCCATCATTAAAAGAGCATTTAGCTCCTCTTCAATTATTGCTGCGTCATCTATTTCCTCTGCAATCATTCCTGCGTTCTGTAAGTCTTTCCTTCTTCTTCTTAGTTTCTTTGTTCTTCTTCTTGGTTCTTCTTCTTCTTGGTTTCTTGGAGAGTTTCTTTCGTTTGTTTTAATCCTTTAATAACACATTTATAGAATCCTCATTTTAGATTAGAGTTGTTTAGATTAAATTAAATTAAGGGAACTTCCACAAGGACTACATTTAATATAAGCTTCACTTCTTAAATTAAAGTGGTTTAGATTACATTAAATTGTGGATAAAATCCAGAAAAATTTCATCTTCAAAATTTTATTTTAGAATCTTTTAATTTTTGTATAATGTAAATTTGGAAACTTTTAACTAAATAAGGAAAGTATTCTAGTAGGATGTGGAGCTTCTTTCCTGGCTTGATGAAGTGAAGTTAATAGCCGCAACTCTTCAAACCCAAAAGAGATGAAAGCCAATGAAGAAGCGTATGAGTTGAAAGCAAAAAAGGCTTACAGGCAGAGGCAGGGACTTAGGTTGAGGCCAGAAATGGCTTGATGAAGTGTTCCATTCTTGAGCTAAGAATTTAAAGAATGATGATAATGTGGGATTTGTTGTCTTTGGTAGTTATTTTTTAGTTCTTGATCTGATTATGAAACAAACTCTTTCTCGACTGCCTGCCTTCTAATCAAAAACTGATTTAAATTTGTTTTGTAAAAGATATATTTCTTAATGTAAAACGAAAATTTAAGATCAAGATTTTATTAGAAAAATTACATTATTAACTAATTTTGTTAAGTTTGAATAAGTAAATAAAGTGAGAAAATAAATAAATCTTAAAATAATTTAATTTTTATGCCCATGTTTTTATATTCAATCTGGATTTGTTACTAAAAAAAATCACTCATTCAGTAAATCTTGGAAAGTATAGCTAAAAATGAAAAAAAAA
>NC_029773.3:2903337-2966009 GCF_000817695.3 Arachis duranensis | reverse complement strand
TAAAAATAAATATTAAATTATTTTATCGTTCGTTGTTTTCTGTTCTAAAAATCAATAGATGCTATATCATGAATAAATATATTTATATGATTTTAAAATAACCTCATAAAAATTGAAAAGTGAGATTTTTCTAAAAAATTAAAAATATACAAAATATTATGTAAAATAACTTATAAATAACATATTTTAAACTAATAATTATTTAAAAAGATACATTGTTCCATCTAAAGTCCCTTCGGCAAAGCCATCGAGACCTTAGATAGGACCTAGCCCACCACTCCTTCGGCATTGCCATTAGAGCAAGAGAGTTAGGGGATCAAATATTTCAATACTTACACCATTGTTCTATACATACCAATATTCCTACACCATTAATCAAACTAAGCCATATGCTACCCTTTACTAATGTTAAATTGGCATACATTCACATTTTAGAAAAGAAAAATAATTAAGGTAATAATTAAACCAAACTAAATATACTACTAAAACTTTTTGCTTGAGTAGTCTCTTCCTCTTTTCGTAAATTTTCTTTGGTCCAATAAAATACACATATTATATTATAGTTCCTACATAAAATATTAATTAAAATAAGATAACTACCATGATTAAATAATTCAAAGAGTTTAGAGTAACAAATTAAATAATTTTTAGAATAGTGAAAAAATTACGTACTATAATCAGTTATGTCAAGCATACTCTTTCTTCCTAGATTTTCTCCTCTAGCTCTTTTCTCCTGGCGTTTAAAGAATTTTTGAGAGTGACTAACAACTTGTGAATAAGTTCTTGTTTTAACATATTCACTTGAAATTTTTGACCATTGTTTTCCTAATTCTTCGTAGCCTTGGAGAAACAACCTGCAAAAGAGATAGTTTGATATAATGAATGATTAGCAGAATTTATAGGAAAGTTCTCTCTGAGCTTTAAACGACGAACACATACTTGTGCTCTTGTAAAGTCCAATGAACTGTTTGTTGCCGTTTATTGTTGTTACTAGAAGCCGCATGTAAAGGTTCATGTTGGATTATGTTGCTGTTGGCATGTTGGTTTTGCTCTCTTCTTGCCCCTGACATTGATGATGAGAGTAAGGTAATATGCATTGGCACTGGCATGTCTGCCGCTGGCGCCATTACCTCCATCCTACCATGATAAATTACCAAGATATATTTACATTACAGAAAAACAGGGTATCCATATATCTGTATGGAAAAAAAATAAATAAAGAAATAAAAAGAGAATGAAAATATTTAGAGGAACAACCTGTGATGCTGATGGTGCGTCCAATGAGGCGGTGGAGGTGGTGGTGGTGGTGTTGCATTGACGACGGGAATGGAAAGAAGGTTGTGTTCCAATGGGGTAGCAGGCAGAGGTATCATGATGTTCATGTTCTCAGGATTACCGTTTTTGATAGCATTAACCTCGGTCATCAGTTTCAAGAATCGCTCTTGCAGCTGTGCCGGAGTCTTTCCAGGGAGGCGAGCAGCTACGGTTTTCCAGTGATTGTGTATAGCATCCTGGAAACAATTGGCGATAACCGACTCAAAGGCTTTGTTCTCCTCCCAAGTCCAGACCTGAGGTTGTTGATTACCACCCACTGCGGCAATCATCTCTAACGGTGGTTGATAACCCCAAGTGTCATTGAAAAACTGCTCTGTCATCTTGCTTATATCCGTCTGCGACTTGGATTGATGCTGAGACTGAAGCGGAGATTCTAGCTGAGGCAGAGGCAGAGGCAGAGGCAGAGACTGGGAGGTAGGCTGAGGTGGAGATTCTAGCTGAGGCAGAGGCAGAGGCAGAGGCAGAGACTGGGAGGTAGGCTGAGGTGGAGATTCTAGCTGAGGCAGAGGCAGAGGCTGAGGCGGAGATTCTAGCCCACGTGGTTGATTAACACCGACTTCAATAGCACATTGCTCTTCAAAGTTCGTTGTATGCGGCTGGAGCTGAGGCTGAGAATGCTTGGTAGCTTCCGTCTCCTCCCAGTTCTCTTTCGTATCCATCATGAAAAAAGCTTCCAGTTCCTCTTTCATCTTTTCTGGGTTATACTCCATATCCATGTTTGAAAGAGTGTTATCCCAAGAATGCAGCTGTTGATTGTCGTCCAAGCCCGAGGCAAACAGATCTTCCATCATCTTCATCTCCTTGGTATCCATCATTAAAAGAGCATTTAGCTCCTCTTCAATTATTGCTGCGTCATCTATTTCCTCTGCAATCATTCCTGCGTTCTGTAAGTCTTCCCTTCTTCTTCTTAGTTTCTTTGTTCTTCTTCTTGGTTCTTCTTCTTCTTGGTTTCTTGGAGAGTTTCTTTCGTTTGGTTTAATCCTTTAATAACACATTTATAGAATCCTCATTTTAGATTAGAGTTGTTTAGATTAAATTAAATTAAGGGAACTTCCACAAAGATTACATTTAATATAAGCTTCACTTCTTAAATTAAAGTGGTTTAGATTACATTAAATTGTGGATAAAATCCAGAAAAATTTCATCTTCAAAATTTTATTTTAGAATCTTTTAATTTTTGTATAATGTAAATTTGGAAACTTTTAACTAAATAAGGAAAGTATTCTAATAGGATGTGGAGCTTCTTTCAAAGAGATGAAAGCCAATGAAGAAGCGTATGAGTTGAAAGCAAAAAAGGCTTACAGGCAGAGGCAGGGACTTAGGCTGAGGCCAGAAATGGCTTGATGAAGCGTTCCATTCTTGAGCTAAGAATTTAAAGAATGATGATAATGTGGGATTTGTTGTCTTTAGTAGTTATTTTTTAGTTCTTGATTTAATTATGAAACAAACTCTTCCTCGACTGCCTGCCTTTTAATCAAAAATTGATTTAAATTTGTTTTGTAAAAGATATATTTCTTAATGTAAAACGAAAATTTAAAGTCAAGATTTTATTAGAAAAATCACATTATTAACTAATTTTGTTAAGTTTAAATAAATAAATAAAGTGAGAAAATAAATAAATCTTAAAATAATTTAATTTTTATGCACATGTTTTTATATTCAATTAGGATTTGTTACTAAAAAAAATCACTCATTCAGTAAATCTTGAAAAATATAGCTAAAAATGAAAAAAAAAAGCCTTTATCAAAGGCTACGTTTTCTTGTTTTGGAGACGCTTTAGTGAAAAATGCCTATTCAGACATTGCCAATATTCTCAGAGGCTAGGCTTCTTAAATTCATATATATAATTCTGTATTTTTAATTAAATTAATCAAATATTGTATAATAAAAATAAATGTATAATACAGAATGCGGAACAAGCTCTTCTGGGTAACTCTCCTCCCCCTCCACCCCCCCTCCTACTGTGTTTGGACTAGAACTTTACAAAGACAATTTAATAGAGGTTTTGCGAGCAAATAGCCATTTGATCAGTTGAGGGACCGAGTCCATGGCTGAGACAAATCCTCCGGTAACAAGGTCAGGAGTCGCGCGAATTGGTTTTGGTGCAATGATTGCAGTGCCTTTGACTTCCAGGCACAAATGTATTTCTTCTGGTCTTCAGTCTTCTCAATCAGTGACCAATCAGCATGGAGGAAGGCATTTCTGAAAAAATAATACATAACTAGTTCATAAAAGTTCAAATATCAAAATTTATGATTGAAGAAGAAAAATAATAATCACTCATGCAAGAAAAAGATAACAAAACTTAACAATTAACAATGTTTATATTACATTGATACATGAGATAGAGTTTCACATTTAACCAATTCAGACAATTCTGAAGCAAGCAGATAATCTTATATTAGTAAAAAATTTTTTGAAAAATTGAAGCTGTTAATCCTTGTGTACATGTTTTGTAGGATTTTATCAAAAACAACCACGCGCCTTCTTATGATGAGAAACACCTGTAAGTGGTAAAAAGAAAACAATATCAGGTTTAGCATGAGTCAGATCATCAAGGAAATTGAGCTTCTTCTTATCTTGATAATTAATATAATCTGCTTTTGTTAAGTTATGCTTAGCCAATTGGCTCATCATCCTCAAAACAATTATCCTATTGAAGCAGTCATCACTCATCAGCATATAGAGAATAACACAAGATCATAACTGACAGTTGAAATGCCATCGAGCTAGTTAGTATCACAATTGACACTAGGCCCAAGTTGTAAGACTAATTGTTTCCACAGAAGTGGCACACATCCGAGTGAATGCAGCTGACAGGATAATTTTACAAGTGATGGGGTGAAAACTTCAACAAAATACTTAGGAGAAAACAACAAGACTTTATGATCACTGATAGACCTGAACCGAACTTGCTCTTCAAAATCTCCTGAAAAAGTAGCACATACAAGATAAAATCCCAAGGACCATTTATCAAACAGTGGAATAGAACACATTCGAATTTCAGGGGAAATTACATGAGAAAGCTGCCAGGAAATTGAATAAGTAAACAGCTCTGGCATGCATTGCTTAATCACGTCTCTGATAAAACTTGTGTTGAATGAATCACGACATTTGAAAGAGTATTGAATCGGACTGGATGTTTAATCAAAAAGGCACTTTTCACTTTTCATTATATATTCTCATTATATATATGTTTTTCCTCAATTATTCCACCTCCACTGAAATATACAATTCCTTACGAGTTTGACCATCTAAACCAGGGCATTCAGTTATTTATACCACAAAAATCTCAAATCCAGCACTTAATTATATATAAAATGCAGTTAAATATACGAACCTAGAACCCTAACAATCAGAAACATACCTTCTTCGACACTGAAACGAGAGAAGAAGTGAGGTAATGAGCAAGAAAGAGAAGATAGAGAGTGAATCAGAGAATGATTATCTAGTGAGTGCACGATGGTGAGCGACGAGGCGACGATGTGAGCTACGATGATGAGCCAAGGAGGCTTGCGACGATTGGGAGCAGCGACGGTGAGCGCGCGAGACGACGATTGTGAGCAGCGACGGTGAGCTCACGAGACGGAGATGGTGAGTGGCGGCGACGGCGAGATACGAAGGAAGGTGAAGAAGAAAACCTCTGTGAATTCGAATGGCGGGTAAGTTCAGTAACTTGAAAACTTGCCTTGAAAAATTTTCATTAAGCGTATACTAAGCATAGGAAAGTACACTTTTGCAAAACGTTTTTTAGTAAGAAAAGTATATTCATACGTATTAAAATAAAGTTTATTTTTAGGAATTTTTTTTAAATAAAATAATAACCTCAAAATTCATTGAAGTTATAGAACTAGAATTATATACACAGACATTATAACTCATGTGAAAGCCCGCTGAGCTCGGAACCGCGATGAAATTAGGCTAAAACAATTATCTTCCTTTGAATCTGCTATTATGGATTTTCATTCTTAGCATAATGGTACCAACGCACTACTATAGAGAGCTTGAATTCATTTCATTTTTACTTCAGAAATTCCTTGTTCTCTCTAATTCTTTCTAGAATTTCTCTTCAAGTTTAGTTCCGTGTGTTTGTTCCTAGCCTCAGGATTAATCTTTTGTACAAGATACTTCTTAAGAAACACCTTTTTAGAAAACAGGAATCCTCTGAGGCAATAATTATTATATTTCTCATGAAATCTTATGAATGCATAGATAGTATCTCACATAAAATTGTGTAAGTATTTTCTTTCTTCTGTTTTGGAAAAGAAGTACTTTGCATATCATTTTCAAGTCATGAGTTAAAAATCTGGTAAAATTACAATTCATAATATAATTAGTTATAGTCCGAAATTGGCAAATACCTCCTCAATATGAATAGTTGATTGAGAAAATAATTGCCATAACAAAACATAAAACAGTGACAGTAATCGAATAACAGAAACCAAAAAAATAAAAATAGAGACAAGACAGCAAAATTTTAACGTGGAAAACCCTCTCAAGACACCAAAAAAATAAACATTTCAAGACAAAGTGTTTGTCATCACAAAAATGGAAAAACCAAAAAGTTGATAGGAATGAAATTGTTGCTGATGGCATCACTGCAACTTCTCCTTCCAATGACTATTTCATGTTTCAAATGTGGAAAGCATATTCTTTGAATGTTGACCGCATTAGCCACATTCCTTCATCACCTTGGGAAATCTGTTTGATAACGTTTCCAAATCCAGAAACAAAGAAATTGTTATTATTACAGAACCTTTTCTCTTGATATTAGAATAACTTACTACTATAGGCATCTAATACTATTATTTTTATCCAATGATTCAATTTATGGTAAAAAAGATTACACAACAATATAACTTGATCCTTTTATTTTGAAAGCTACTTATACAATTCATGCTGGTTCCTTTTACGATCCTACATGAATCTTCCAACACAAAAGCTTCTCTAAGGCATTTGATATAGGAAAAATAATACTTTATCACACAATATCATACCTCCTAATCATGTGTATTTTGAGCAACTAAATTGGTTGAGTATGAGTAAACAGTGCGCATTTGAAATACAAAATTAAGTGCATTTTTTAGAACCAAAACATGTATTCATTTATTTATGCATCATATAATAGCTTAGCAACTTCTGGGAAAATATTTGATGATGAGGCATAGATAGCGTTTGAATGTTTCTTGGTGTTGATATGAAAAAGGAGACAACATACATGAATACCAGATTTTGCTATGGATATTGAAAGTTGGAAAAATGGTATTAAGTGGCCGAAGGCACACCATGGTTTCCATTAATTACTTCTTCTTTTTCAGTTTCTGGTAGCCTGGAAGATCCTCTGAGTTATGTTTTATGTGCTGCCGCCACTTTGCTTTAATTTATAATATACTATATTTAAGTGTGCGTGATGCACAAAACAAATATTAGAATAAAAACGAGAGCACTTTTTTTATTAAAAAAAAAATAAAATGGTTTAATTTCAAGCGTATACTAGTCAATGCTGCATGCAGAAAAGACAGAGACGTTGTTTTGTGATGAAGTGCATATAAATCAAGGTAATCATAAACTTGCATTCCACCTTAAGAATGATGGTACAATAAACATGTTCAAAATTGAACTACAAGCAAGATATCTTTCTTCTAACTAACTAACAAACTAACTGACATATTAAACTATTCTTCCACCTTAGCCCATGACAACAATAAAAAAGTCTGGCGGCCCACAAGTGCAGCCCAACAGAATATATAAATTCAATTACAATTTTAGCCTTTATTATCTTATCTTATTTTTATCTTATCTTTATTTGTTCTTATCTTATCCTTTATTTGCTTTTATCTTTCATAGGCCAATGTTCTATATATATTTAGTTTTACCTTCATAATTTACAATTCAATTCAATTCAATTCAATCAATTAATCAAAAAATACAAAATACAATATTTTTCATCTTTTCTTATCTCATTCTTTCATAGTTTTATCATGGTTTCAGAGCTACTATCCACAAACAATTCAATTCCACATTCAAAGATGAAGAAGTTCTTCACCAAATTAAAATCGTGCTACTGTCCACACCCAACTACTAATAAGAAGAAGCTATCGAAGTGTCCACCGTCCAGTGGCCGCATCACAAAGGATCGTCGTGACAGCAGCGTCGACCACAACGAGGTTATTGTTACCAAACCACAAAAGAAACTCAATGTGGTCTTACCCTCCGACGATTACAAGAACAACAGGGAGTGGTGGAAGTCAATGCCGATCGCGGCTTTGGGGTTCGCTTTTTCCATGTCTTGAGCTCCAGATTCGTATAATGTTTAAGTGTTGTGATGTGTTCGAATCTGTGTCAATAACTGATAGTTAAATTTTTATGCTACTGGAATTGCAATTGTACATAATGGAACAATTAGTTCGACTTCTATGTTTATACCATTCTATTTCAGGTGGATTTTTTGTTTAAAACAAAAAATACAATATTCTTCATCTTTTCTTATCTCATTTTTTTATGGTTTTATTATGTTGAATTTATGTATTCTGTTGGGCTGCATTTGTGGGCTGCGAGACTTCTTTATTGTTGTCATGGGCTAAGGTGAAAGAGTAGTTTAATATGACATGCATGTATACACACTAAACTCATAAGAATGAGATCAATATTATGTCACAGATTCATTGCAGAAGCAGACTGTCTTACTCTTGCACCAACAGCAAATAATTTTGTGATGACTTCAAGGGGCATGTCCTTGGTGTCTGGAACCTTCATATAGTTGCTTGCACATCAAAGAATCTGTTTTTGACAAGTTTGAAAACAAATAAAAGCAAATAGAAGATGCTTAAAAAAGTGTACTATTTTTCATAAAATCCTAAAACGCAAT
Source organism: Arachis duranensis (assembly GCF_000817695.3). Classification (NCBI taxonomy): domain Eukaryota; kingdom Viridiplantae; phylum Streptophyta; class Magnoliopsida; order Fabales; family Fabaceae; genus Arachis; species Arachis duranensis. Next base: position 2,957,806 of record NC_029773.3, on the reverse strand, counting down.
TCGAACCTTCGATTTCATGATACTAGTATATTAGCTAACTCTAGTGGCCAATTTGAAGGGTTAAAATTTGACAACTCCAGCGTGTCTTGGTAATGATAACAGACACATGCAAATTCAGTTAGCTAAAGTGTTCCTTTGGTGTTTCTCGATTAAGAAGAAACAATAGTCCAAACTTGTGATGTGTGACGAGCCTGAAACAGTTCCACCTGCTGTAGAAAAGCAATGTAGTGTTGCTGCGAAAGACAATCAATTGGAGCCTGAGGAGGTTCAATCTTCTGAGCAATCATCAGATGGTTGGGTGAAGGTTGAGTTCTCGAAAGAAGAGGAACCCAAAAGATTTCAATATACATAATACACTCACTTTACATGGCAATAACCTCTTTAATTAAGTCCAAAAGATCAAATATTCTATCACAATACTTCTTGAATAATTTGAATTCCACCGCAGCTTAATATATGTACAGAAAATTTACTCTTGGTATTAGAATAGCTTATTATAGGAATCTAATAATATTGACTTTATCCAATGATTGAATATATGGTTAAAAATGATTACACAGCAGCAACTTGATCCTTCTATTTTGAAAGCTTATACACCTCATGCATGCTGATTTCTTTTAAGCTATCATTTACTTTTTCTCTGTGGAAAATAGCAAAAATAAAATTATAGCGGAATAGAAAAATACACCTACAACAACAAAAGCTTTTCAATCATAAGTGCCACTACTCTAACTTTCTCCATCATGTCGTTGCTTTTTGATAACATTAAGCCAAAATCAGAAAACACAGTATCTGGTTCCCAACACCTTAATCTAGCTTAATTACCACCTCAAATGATCTTAGAATTAAATGAAGATATATAGCCAATGTATAGGATTACATCTTGATATGTACACAAGCCACCTGCAGAAGATAGTAAAAACATTAAAAAAGTAAATTTAATTCATCCATTTGTTTAATACATCTAAAAAAAATCTCAAATGTCGGATACATGGAAAAAGGATATTCCCTGTGTTTCAATTTTTGTTTGATGGTAATTGTTATCATCCTCTTTAAATGTGATTTTCTTTTGAAACATATGAGTTAACAAGTATTATATATAGCAAAGACTGTTTCTGAGAGTAATAAAGGATATTTGTTTAACTAGAACTGCAAACTGAGAGCTTTCCCGATAAATGAAAGAAAAGAATGCAAATTTTGGAGTTGGCATATGAGTTCAAGTGGGTAATGTTGTTTAAAGAAAGAGAAAAAAAATTGAGTTGAAGGAAAAGGAAATTTATGCATGTGTGAATTTAATTGTGGTAGCATGACAAACATGAAGGTTAGAGAATTACCTGCTCAGAGAATTTGTCTGTTATCAACTTGAATGGTGGGGATGTGGGAAATTTTGGACCAAATTTGTTGATGCTTGTTCTTGTAGTGTCCACCCAGCAAACCACAGGAATCAAGTTGAAGTAGTAAGAGAGAGGGAGACAGCTTTTCTCCTTCCATATTCTTCAGCTTTGGACAGTATGAAATGTGTAGTTGTTGGAGGGAGGTGAGGCGGAGAAGCTCGGTGCACTCCAATATCTCCAGATTATCAAACTCTTGGATATGTAGAGTGGTAAGGGAGGGAAGGCGAGGCAGCGAACCCACCTCTGGGTATGACTTTATGCTCTCACACCCAAGACCAGAAATGGTGAGATGAGTGAGGTTGTCCAAGTTGCCCAACCATGATAGACCCCTCACTTGTTGCTCATATTCTCCTACACTAAGCTCTTTCAGGTTAGCCGGCAAACCACCCTCTGGCCACCTACAAATGTTTGGGCAACCTCGTATGTCCAGAGAGTGTAAGTTTGGGAGAAGACTATTCATGTCAGATGGCAATGACACAAATTTGGAGCATTGACTGATTGTGAGACGTTGAAGAGCAGCGTGTGGTGGCTCTGACATTGAAACTGATTCCATATTTGAACACCCTCTTATCTCCAGATTCTCGAGATTGGGAAAGGCATCCAACGACAATGAGGTCAGTGAATCACAACTGAATTCTATTTGTAGATGTACAAAATCATACTTGTGTTGTTGCTGGAGTAATTCAATTTGGCGCCAAGAATAGATTCTGAGCTTTTGCAAAGATTTGGGTAAACAATTGTCCCCCAAGGATACAACAGACTCACACCACAAGAAATATATTTCTTGGAGGGAAGTTAGATGGTGGATGATCCTTGCCTTAAATGCACACTCCGCCACACATTCAAATCCACTAATTGATAACCTATCCCCATCAAGTCTCATCTCTTTAGCCCATCGTGCACGATGTTCTCGTATTTTCAGTTGGCGCACTTTGGAAACATCCGATGAGGAAGAAACGATTCTCATTAATACCTGATTAACCATATCTCCCTTTAACATTCGACACGCTGTTATTTGAAGACTCTTAAGCTGAGGAAAAGCTTCTGAGTCAGGTAAGTGCCACTCCTCCCAACATGACATCTTATCAAATTCCAATGACTCCAGTGAGGGAAACGGTGCAATAGGCGAAGAATGTTGATGGCCTTCATTCTTGTAAAACTCCTTGCCAATGCTCTTCAGCTCATCAAACCTTTCAATGCGGAGGGACTTTAGAGATGGCAGCTGTCCAAGTGAAGGCAGCATGCAGCAATTCTTGCAAGACTTGAGAGATACACTTGTCATGTTTTGGTACAAGGAATGCCCAATCCAGTCAGGAAATATTTTACCTTTGTATCCTTCAACAGTTAACTCTTTCAAGCCAGTGTGTGGTTGCAAGCCTCCAAGTATATCTTGTTCATCAGTATGTGTGTTTGAAACCATATCATCACCTGAAGACACAGACCATTTCAACAATAACTCCTCAATGTGCTTCTTATCTATTAGCCTTGCACTCCTTGCCTCATTGCCATCAACCACATTCTCCAATTTCTGAATCTGAAGTGATCCATGAAGATTTAAAAGTCCTCCTAACTCTTGGATTCCATTGTCTTCTTGCTTTCCCACTACAAACTTGCTTAAAATGTGCAACTGTTTTAATTTGCTCATTCCTTTGGGCATTTCTTTCAGGGGAGTACCCCTGATATCAAGATGCCGCAATTTCACAAGCTTACACATGCCATTAGGCAGCATAGTTAGGGAAAAACAATTTTTTAGCTTTAACGTTTGTAAATTACACAACTTGCACAATGACTCGGGCAATACCTCAATATCACTCCAAGAAAGATCCAAATAGCGCAGTTGGATCAATTTATCTATTGAATCAGGAAATATATCAATTCTACCAAAGGATAAAACTCTCAAGTATTTATTCTTTGACAATATGTCAAATGGTAATGTTGCGGTTGCTTTCTCGATATAAGATCCATCATTGATATAGAATAATGTCCTCAAATATTTTATTTTACTAGAGGACCATGTTTCCTCAGGGATTGAATGATCGTAGGACAAATGCCGAGTTAGAATACTCATCTCTTCTTTTTCACCAAATCTACAACAAAGATCTCCAGCAAGAAAAGTTGCCAAGTCATGCATGAGATCATGCATCACAAAATACTTCTCGTCATCGTTCTCGACCTGCTTGAAGAATAGTCTTGAAACCAAGCCATCAAAACACTCGCAACCAACTTCTTCTAGAGTCTGTCCCCTGCTTGGTGGTCGCAAAAGATCTTCAGCCATCCATAGCAAGATTAATTCATCTTTATCAAGTTTATAATCTTTGGGATACAACGAACAATAAACAAAGCAACCTTTTAAATGAGTAGGCAGATGATGGTAACTTAATAACAATGCAGGAACAATCTTGCAATTTGCCACAGAAAATTCCCAAATGTCACTCAACAGTATTTTATTCCATTCTTCAACACGATGCTCTGAGCGCAACAAGCGTCCAAGTGTTTCTGCAGCTAACGGCAACCCATCACACCTCTCGACAATCTTTCTACCTATTCCTTCCAGTTCTGAGCTCCCATTTGATTCAGGAAATGATGCATTGTCCGCAAAAATAGACCAACAATCATCATCTGACAGTTGATTGAGGGTGTAAGAGTTATAGTGTTGGACTATTCGACCAACATTTACCATGCGGGTAGTTAGGAGAATAGTGCTTCCTTTTCTCCCATGTTGAAAAGGGGTGATAAAACTATTCCACTTGTCAGCATCTTCACTCCAAACGTCGTCCAAAACAATGAAGAACTTCTTTTCTGACAGTTTATCCTTCAAATCTTGTTGAAGTAAATCAAAGCCGTCAAGACTACAAACACCCGAAGAGATCCCCTTTATAACATTCTTAGTAGTCTCAACAACATCAAAATTTTCAGAAACACAAATCCATGCTTTCAGATCAACCCCGTGCATCAAATCCTTATTGTTGTAGAGCCATTGTGCTAAAGTAGTTTTAGCAACCCCGCCCATACCAACAATAGAGATGACAGACAAGTTATGATCATTATTGTCATTGAGCATCTTGATTAGTGCCTGTTGGTCAGCATCCCTGCCGAACACGTTCCCCTTCACAAGAGAAGTGGATGGAGGTCTCCATGAGGAGCTTCCCGTTGGAATCTCTTTGAGACCAAGGCTATCTTTGCGTTTCTCAAGATCTACTATTCTTTCAACCACATCTTCTATCTTGGTCACCATCTTCCTAGCAGACAAATCAAGGAAGTGAGGAAGACGAATGCATACCTTTTTGCGAGTTTCAGCTTTGATTAAGGCACGGTCCAGCAAGTCATCAGCAGTGTAGAGAGCATCCCTGAGATTATCAAGCCATTCTCTCACAAGTTCGTTTCCAAACTGCTTCTGCTCAGCGTCAGCAGCCAGAGCTTTGGCAGCCAAGAGAGCAGTCTTGAGCCTCTCAACCAACTTCCGGTCTAGCTTCTTGCTCACCACCGAGTTGACAAACTCAGGTGAAATGAGCCTGTTAAGAACAAGGCTGATGGAGCCAGAAACTAAAGCTCCAACAACAAGTGCTTCAGCCATGATATGATACAGATCACAACAACAGCGAATTAATCAGTGAGTGATTGGATTTTGAGAATGTAAGGAAGAGAGAGCAATATTGCAGTAATGCTTGCAAAGTATTCAACAATAATAAAAGGCATATAAGCGAGATATCACGAAGGTTCCTCACCAAAATCTCGTTGACATCGCGTGGAGTGCATAGCTAGCTTTGCTATATTTACTTCATTTTTATATTCTTCTTTGAAGGTTGAAACACAATATTCAAATAGCAAAAGGGTGACCAACCGAAACTAGTCTTTGTGGAAATTAATTAACTATATAATTTAATGTTGGATCATCATCATGTGATAGCAATGCATATCATTATTGATAACAATAATGGATCGTGTGAGGTTAAAATATGTTGGCAACATAGCTTAGACCATTGACTTCATCATGTGGTAGCTGCCTTCAAGGATACTCTTCACAAATTAAAATTGCAACTTGAGGAAGGTTTCAGACTTTCTGCACAACCCAGCTAATAGCTAGTACTGTTCTCTACTATTTTAATTCGATAATAATAGTTGAAACATTTAAATAGCCATATAATTCAAATGATTATTAAGTTTAAATGTGATAGAAAGGGAGAAAGAGCGTGAAATACATAATCACATGTACAAATAATATTTTCTTTTTTTACTAGAGAAATGGTATGCCATGTCAGCAGACAATATGTCAGTATGTCATGTAGGCAACTTCGTCGAAGAATTAGCACTTGAATCATTTTGTCAAATAGAACATATTTTTGGAGTCATCTTGTCATTATTATCTATTGAGACTATTTTGTCAAAATCTGATTTTTGTCGACAATCAAAATGCCTATTTACTCTATTTTTAAATTACATGAGACAATTTAATTTTCCAAGCAACAACCAATTCTTTGAGCAGTCAGATTAGAACTGGTTACGGTCATGATGCTTGATAATTGCAGGTCTGTTGCGGATTACTTACAAAAATGATTTTGCTATAGTGGTAGGCTCAAATTTGTACTAGAATGAGCATGTGGCAATGTAGATGCAGATGGTGATAAACAAATGTCACATTTTCAACACTACATTACTAGCCACTTGACAAAGTTTTTAAATACAAGTGCAGTCCAATCATTGAGAACTTCAGTGTTTAAATTGATGCTCTAATACATGAATACGATTAACATAATCCATTATGCTTATTTTTCAATAATATATCCCTTGTAGAGATCATTTTAGGGGAGAAAAAAAATCATATCAATATTCTCACCCCAGATTTGCCAATTGAACAACACACATGGTAAAGGCAGTCTAAAGCTTTGCTCAAATCTACATTACATCACACAGCAGTTCTTTAATTTGAGATGAAGATTTGCTCCTTCCAATCATTCAGCTCACACTTATTGCTTGTCACTGAAAGATACATCAAACCAAAGGCATATCTTTTAATACATTGCAAATTCAGTTAAGTATAGAGTTTCTGGATGATAAGATAAAAGGATATCTAACTTTCATAATGACATCAGTTATCTTTTTATCTTATATATATATATATGAAAAAAGGTAGAAGTCATAAATGACTCTGCATTTCTGTTGCTTTTTCTTTACTGAAACTGCAATTCAAGATTCTGTCCAGAACTGCAATGCTCTCATGGCAATTGCTGCTTAATCCTCAACGTATCCCCTGAAACACAAATTAAAAAACATTACAAGAAGTGTTTGTCATCACAAAAGCCACACACGCTTATTGTTCTACATTCTCTCTTTTCTTGTTTATTTTTTATACCATTTTTAGTAATGCAGATATGTGAAAACCTCATGAACACAATGTTGGATCATTGGTTTAATTTTGATCCTTCTATTTTGAAAGCTTATACATCTCATGCATGCTGCTTCCTTTTACTATCCGACATGAATCTTTCAAATAACAGCTGGCTCACAAAGAATTGGCAAGACAGAAAGACCATTTTATAACTTTTCTTTCCACAAATCAAGCTATCATTTATTTTTTCTCTATGCAAAAAAGCAAAAATAAAATTATAGAGAGAAACCGAGAAATATACCAACAACAACAAAAGCTTTTCAATGATAAGTGCCACTTCAACTTTCTCCATCATCTTTGCTTTTCAATAACATGAAGCCAAAATGAGATACACAGTTTCTGGTTCCCAACACATCAATTCAGCTTAATTACCACCTGAAATGAACTTAGAACTAAATGAAGAAATATAGTCAATGTATAGGATTACATCTCAACATGTACACAAGCTACCTACAGAAGATAGTAGAAACAATAAATTTGAATCATCCATTTGTTCAATACATCTAAAAAAAAATCTCAAATGTTGGATACACCAAAGACAAAAAATTTCTCTGTTTAACAGATGAGATAGATATGAACACAAACATCGTGTTCAGAAATACTAACAAGAGACACAATTTATTTTTTTCATTTTTCTTCTTTCATTATTCCTATCAAATTTTTATAATTATATTTTTATTATTTAATTTTAAACGTATATTAGTAAATGCTGCATTATTGGTTTCTTTAATTAGTGAAAAAGACTGAGACATCATTTTGTGATAAGGTGCATATAAATCAAGCTAATTAAGTAATCATAAACTTGCATTCCACGTTAAGAAGGATGGTGCATATACGTTTGAAATTGAATTACAACCAAGATATCTTTCTCTAACTAACTGACATGCATGCATACACGCTAAACTCATGAGAATGAGATCAATATTTTGTCACAGATTCTTGGCAGAAGCACGCCCTTTGTTTCTGGAACCTCCAGGAACACAAATATCCAGGAGTTGTAACAAGCAACAGCATATATGCCAAAGAAACCGGCGAGTCCGATTGAGCTGAGCATCACAGGCCGTGTGTATGTGACAATTATGCTTCCAATCCATAACACTAGAGCGCATATAGCTAGCAGAGGCCGCACACCCTTGTTGGAAAAATCTCAGAGCAGAGTAAGTTTGGAATTGGTCCATAGGCCATCTTAAAGCACCAGAAACAAAAGCATAACCGAGACTATCATCACAGGAATCGCAGCGAGTCGTAGTTGCCTGCATATTAAGGAATCTGTTTTTGACAAGTAGACAACAAATAGAAGCAAATAGAAAGATGCTTAAAAAGTATACTTTTTTCAAACTATCCTAAAACATATTTGAACCTTCCATTTCATGAAGCAAGTATTTAGCCAACTCTGGTGGCCAATTTGAAGGGTTAAATTTTGAGATCTCCAGAGTGTCTTCAAAATGATAACAGAAATACACAACTAAACAGGTATTAAACTGCCAAACCAAAAAAAAAAAAGAAAGAAAAGAGTACCTTCTTCCTGAGATATCTATGAGCCTCATGCTTAAAGCTATACCAGGAAGAATCAACAAGGTTGTGACAGCACTGATTAGGAATGATGTAGATTTGGAGCTAATGCCAATATCTTTAAGTGTTTCAACACCCGTCTCTTGAAGAATTTGAGGAGTGCAGTTTATCCCTGCAAACTACACAGATGTTTAATGTTTAGAACTTCATGGTCAGTTGGTGTTCAAAGAGAATTGAAACAACATGACCATATATGTACACTACCTGCTGAAGCATTTGTATTCCATGCCAGCTTCCAGCAACCACAAACATCATTGCTTCTCTAAGTCATTTGGCTGTCATCTCTTCTAAATGAACACAACAATAAACTAATAATGCACTTCCGATGTACTCATAAACTTGCATTACACCTTAGGATGGATGGTACATTGGATATGTTTGAAATTGAATTACAAGCAAGATATCTTTCTGCTAACTAACTAACAAACTGACATGCATACATACATGCTAAACTTATGAGAATGGGATCAATATTATATCACAGATTCATGGCAGAAGCAGCCTGTCTTACTCTTGAACCGGCAGCAAAGAATTCAGTGATGTCTTTATTAGTGAAGAGAATGAAAATGGTAGTTAGCAATAGGTTAGTTGCTGTTATGCTATTATATTTGATAACTAGCCGTTAGGCTGTTAGGTGACCTTTGCTATATATTGTGTCTCTCATTCTCTGCATTGTAGCGCAGCGCAGCCGGATTCAAGCCTTCCAAATGTAGCAGACGTCAGCAAGGAAGTTCAACCAAAAGAGGAAACCATTCAGGTGACTGACAATAAGACCGATGGAGACAAGGGTGCAGATGAGAATTGTTCAGTTGGAGATACTGAAGAAAAGAAGGCACAAAATGGAGCAGAGAAGATGATGGAAGAGGCTAGTAAGCCAACTGATGAAGGCGGATAGGAGAGAAAGGCTTTATCAGATGTTGATGCTGCCATTTGAATTCAAGCTGTGTATCACAGTTACCAAGTGAGGAGATCAGAGCCATTGGAGAAATTGAAGGAGATAGCCGAAGTAAGTAAGGAGTTGACTAATGTCAAAACTTCTATTCAAGCGTTTGAGCACTCTTCTGATCTACAAAATGATGAGAAGCAGAGGATTGCACTTGGAGAGAATATAATGAGGCTCTTGCTGAAGCTGGAAATTATTCAGATATGTGTTATTGATGCTGTTTACTTAATATCAAATCAGCAATTTCTTTTCAATATACCTTGATTTGGTAATAAAATGTTGCATGAAGTATGTATTTGTTTCGTTATTTTTTTGTTTCAGTCACCACTTGATCCGGCATTGAACGTGGCAGCAGATGGTGGAACAGAAATTTTAAAGCGTGAACCAGATCATGAAGAGGAGGAAGTAGAACCTATTATAGAGCTTCCAATTGGATTGCTTGATGAAGAAGAAAAATAGAGTCTAAATCTGTGAATGACAAAGATATGGAACGTATGATGGAGCTTCCAGTGGGGTTTCTTGATGAAGAAGGAACAATAGAGTCCGAACTTGTGAAGCATGTTGCAGCTGAAAGAGTTCCACCCACTGTAGAAGAGGAATGTAGTGTTGCTGCAAAAGACACTCAACCGGAGCCCAAACAGCAGATGGAAGAGCAGGAAGAGGTTCAATCTTCTGAGGAATCATCAGGCTGGGTGAAGGTTGAGATCTCGAAAGAAGAGGAACTCGAAAGCAGAACACATTGATTTGGCAAATGCCTCATCAATTGGAATAGCTGCTTGAGAGAATAACTGGGATAACAATATACAAAACAGTGACAGCAATCGAATAACAGAAGTAAAAAAAAATAAAAATAAAAACAAGAGACCAAAATTTTAACGTGGAAAATCCTCTTAACATAAGAGGTAAAAACCACGGGTCATTCGGACCAAAAAAGAAGTACCACTATAATTAAGTAAGGATACAAGAAAATCTCAAATAAGTAAACAAATCAAATGCTTACATTAAGTCAAACAATCAAGCACCACAGCATATAAATGTAACCAAAAACATGAAAAATTTACAAAACCAGAGTTACTTTGCGCACACAAGCCATATCTCACCCTCCAAATCTTATCTTAATCCTCCAACCATTTGGAACGAAAAAGTACATCCAGAACTTGCTGTCAAAATTTCAGCCCAAACCACCATTGAACCACTCCCCAACTGTAGATTTATAGAGACTGCATAATCAACCCAAAAAGTATGATCATAAAATTGTAAAAATTTACATTATCAATTTAGTAAAAGTATGATCATCTTCATAAAATGCTTGAACAAAAAAAAATTATTAGACTAGACGTGTAGTTTAAGAATTCACATAATTTTCAAAAGAGTTGACAGTTAAATCCCCGACCTAATATTTTCTTCAACGAGGAGAAAGTTTATCAAGATTGTCTTTATAAATTCATGTAATAAACTTGAATGCATTAGAAATGCTACATCTTTTTGTTTAAATTTACAAGCTCCACCACTGATTTGCGGTTTTGGCATTGTAACCACTTTGGCAGCAGTTAAAGAACTAAAATTAAGTTGATATTTAGTACATTTAGTTTATCATATACTTTAAAAATAAGAAAGGTAGAAATACCACCTTTCCCTGAACTACATGTAATTCCTTCTCAAACCAAGGTATTATCATCTTTTTTCCTTACTCCAACAAAAATAGGAAAAGTAAATTGTACGGAGGAAGGGAGTAACTATACCAACCTGAAGTTAAAATTACAGAGCACCTCTTCTGATGAACTTTGGATTGAATGATGATAATTTCGATATGGTTACCAAACCTCAATATGTACTTCCTGAAACACAAATTAAAAAATATTTCAAGACTTAAAGTGTTTGTCATCACAAAAACCACACACAATTATGTGAAAATCTCATGAACACAATATTGGATCAGTAGTTTGATTTTAGAGTCAGCAGTGAAAGGAAATGAGACCCACTGGGTACAAACTGCACACACCATTGAGTGAAGTTGATAGGAACGAAATTGTTGCTGATGGCATCACTACAACTTCTTCAACTACTTCAGGTATATGATTATCATCTTCAAATATGGAAAGCATATTCTTTGCATCTTGACTGCATTAGTTACATACCTTCGTCGCCTTGGGAAATCTGTTTGATAACGTGTCCAAATCCAAAAAGGAAGAAATAGTTATTATTACAGAACCTTTTCTTAATATTAGAAATAGCTTATTATAGGCATCTACTACTATTTTTTATGTAAGATTCAATCTATGAGCAAAAAACTTATACACCTTATGCATGCTGATTCCTTATACTATCCTACATGAATCTTGCAACAACAGCTAACTCTATGATCATAAAGAATTGATAAATACAGACACAATTTTGTAACTATTTTCTTTCCACAAATAAAGTTATGATTTATTTTTTCTCTGTGCAAAAAACAAAAAAGAAAGAAAATTATAGAGAGGAATAGAAAAATATACCAACAACAACCAAACCTTTTCAGTAATAAGTGCCACTAACTTGCTCCATCATGTCTTTGCTTTTCAATAACTTGAAGCCAAAATCAGAAAACAGAGTTTCTGTTTCCTAATACATGAATCCAGCTTAATTACTACCTCAAATGAACACAGAATTAAATGAAGATGTGTAGCCAATGTATAGGATTACATCTCGATATGTGCACAAGCTACCTGCAGAAGATTGTAAAAAATATTAAATTTGATACATCCATTTATTTAAAAATAAACACCCAAAATATGAGAGTTAACAAGTATTACAGATAACAATGACGGTTTCCCAGAGTAAGAAAGGATATTTGTTTAACTACAACTGCAAACTGAGAGCTTTCCGATAAATGAAAGGAAAGGATGCCAATTTTCCAGTTGGCATATGAGTTCAAGTGGTTAATGTTGTTTAAGGAAAGAGAAAAAAATTGACTTGGAAGGAAAAGGAAGTTTATGCATGTGTGAATTTCATTGTGATACCATGACAAACATGAAGGTTAGAGAATTACCTGTTCAGAAAGATCTACTCAGAGAATTTGTATGCCATTGACTTGAATGGTGGGGATGTGGGAAATTTTGGACCAAATTTGTTGATGCTTGTTCTTGCAGTGTTTGCCCAGCAAACCACAGAAATCAAGTTGAAGTAGTAAGAGAGAGGGAGGCAGCTTTTCTCCTGCAATATTCTCCAGCTTCTCACACCATGAAATGTGTAATTGTTGGAGGGAGGAAGGCAGCTTTTCTCCTTCCATATTCTTCAGCTTTGGACAGTATGAAATGTGTAGTTGTTGGAGGGAGGTGAGGCGAAGAAGCTGGTTGCACTCCAATGTCTCCAGATTATGAAAGTCTTGAATATGTAGAGTGGTAACGGAGGGAAGGCGAGGCAGCCAACCCACCTCTGGGTATGACTCTATTATGTTGTCACTGCCATGACCTGAGATGGTGAGATGAGTGAGGTTGTCCAAGTTGCCCATCCATGATAGACCTTTCAGTTGTTCCTTGCATTCTCCTATCCTAAGCTCTTTCAGTTTAGCCGGCAAACCACCCTCTGGCCACCTGCAAATGTTTGGGCAACCTGCTATGTCGAGAGACTCTAAATTTGGGAGAAGAGTATTCATGCCACGTGGCAATGCCTCCAACTTCGAGCACCTGCTAACATTGAGATGAGTCAAGTTGGGTGTAGCCAGTCCTTCTTCCGGAAATGACACAAACTGGGGGCAGTTAGAGATGGTGAGATGTTGAAGAGCAGCCTGTGGTGGCTCTGACATTGAAACTGATTCCAGATTTGAACACCATTCTATCTCCAGATTCTCGAGATTGGGGAAGGCATCCAACGACAATGAAGTCAGTGAAGCACAGCTTTGATATATTTGTAGATGTACCAAATCATACTTGTGTTGTTGCTGGAGTAATTCAATTTGGCGGCAATTAAAGATTTTGAGCTTTTGCAAAGATTTGGGTAAACAATTGCCCCCCAAGGATACAACAGATGAACAGTATGAGATTTGTATTTCTTGGAGGGAAGTTAGATGGTGGATGATCCTTGCCTTAAATGCACACTCCACCACACATTCAAATCCACTAATTGATAACCTATCCCCATCAAGTCTCATCTTTTTATCCCATCTTTCAGCATCTTCTTTTATTTTCAGTTCGTGCACTCTGGAAACATCCAATGAGGAAGAAACGATTCTCACTAATACCTGACTAAGCATATCTCCCTTTAACATTGGGCAATCTCTTATTTGAAGACTCTTAAGCTGAGGAAAGGCTTCTGAGTCAGGTAATTGCCACTCCTCCCAACATGACATGTCATCAAATTCCAATGTCTCCAATGAGGGAAACGGTGCAATAGGCGAAGAATGTTGATGGCCTTCATTCTTGTAAAACTCCTTGCCAATGCTCTTCAGCTCATCAAAACTTCTGATGCTCAGGGACTTGAGAGATGGCAGCTGTCCAAGTGAAGGCAGCACGCAGCAATTCCAGCAACATTCTAGAGATACACTTGTCATGTTTTGGTACAAGGAATGCCCAATCCAGTCTGGAAATATTTCACCTTTGAATCCTTCAACAGTTAACTCTTTCAAGCCAGTGTGTGGTTGCAAGCCTCCAAGTATATCTTGTTCATCAGTATGAGCGTTTGAAACCATATCATCACCTGAAGACAGAGACCATTTCAACAATAACTCCTCAATGTGCTTCTTATCTATTATCCTTGCACTCCTTGCTTCATTGGCATCAACCACATTCTCCAATCTCTCAATCTCAAGTGATCCATGAAGATTTAAAAGCCCTCCTAGCTCTTGGATTCCATTGTCTTCTTTCTTTCCCACTACAAACTTGCTTAAAATGTGCAATTGTTTTAATTTGCTCATTCCTTTGGGCATTTCTTTCAGGGGAGTACCCCTGATATCAAGATGCCGCAAATTCACAAGCTTACACATGCCATTAGGCAGCATAGTTAGGGAAAAACAATTTTTTAGCTTTAACGTTTGTAAATTACACAACTTGCACAATGACTCGGGCAATACCTCAATATCACTCCAAGAAAGATCCAAATAGCGCAGTTGGATCAATTTATCTATTGAATCAGGAAATATATCAATTCTACCAAAGGATAAAACTCTCAAGTATTTATTCTTTGACAATATGTCACATGGTAATGTTGCAGGTGCTTTCCCGATATGAGATCCATCATTGATATAGAATAATGTCCTCAAATATTTTATTTTACTAGAGGAGCATGTTACCTCAGGGATTGAATGATTGTATGACAAATGCCGAGTTAGAATACTCATCTTTTCTTTTTCACCAAATCTACAACAAAGATCTCCAGCAAGAAAAGTTGCCAAGTCATGCTTGAGATCATGCATCACAAAATACTTCTCGTCATCATTCTCGACCTGCTTGAAGAATAGTCTTGAAACCAAGCCATCAAAACACTCGCAACCAACTTCTTCTAGAGTCTGTCCCCTCCTTGGTGGTTGTAAAAGATCTTCAGCCATCCACAGTAAGATTAATTCATCTTTATCAAGTTTATAATCTTTGGGATACAACGAACAATAAACAAAGCAATGTTTTAAATGAGCAGGCAGATGATAGTAACTTATTAACAACGCAGGAACGATCTTACTGTCTGTAATAGGAAATTCCCAAATGTCACTCAACAGTATTTTATTCCATTCTTCAACACGATGCTCTGAACGCAACAAGCGTCCAAGTGTTTCTGCAGCTAACGGCAAGCCATCACACCTCTTGACAATCTTTCTACCTATTCCTTCCAGTTCTGAGCTCCCATTTGATTCAGGAAAGGATGCATTGTCCGCAAAAATAGACCAACAATCATCATCTGACAGTTGATTGAGGGTGTAAGAGTTATAGTGTTGGACTATTCGACCAACATTTACCATGCGGGTAGTTAGGAGAATAGTGCTTCCTTTTCTCCCATGTTGAAAAGGGGCGATAAAACTATGCCACTTGTCAGCATCTTCACTCCAAACATCGTCCAAAACAATGAAGAACTTCTTTTTTGACAGTTTGTCCTTCAAATGTTGTTGAAGTAAATCAAAGCTGTCAAGACTACAAACACCCGACGAGATCCCCTTTATAACATTCTTTGTAGTCTCAACAACATCAAAATTTTCCGAAACACAAATCCATGCTTTCAGATCAACCCCGTCCATCAAATCCTTGTTGTTGTAGAGCCATTGTGCTAAAGTTGTTTTTCCAACACCGCCCATACCAACAATAGAGATGGCGGACAAGTTGCGATCATTTTTGTCATTGAGCATCCTGATTAGTGCCTGCTGGTCAGCATCCCTGCCAAACACTTTCCCCTTGACAAGAGAAGTGGATGGAGGTCTCCATGAGGAGCTTCCCGTTGGAATCTCTTTGAGACCAAGGGTATCTTTATGTTTCTCAAGATCTTCTATTCTTTTTACCACATCCTCTATCTTAGTCTCCATCTTCCAATCATACAAATTACGGAAGAAGCGAGGAAGGCGAATGCGTGCCTTGTTGCGAATTTCAGCTCTGATTAAGACACGTTCCAGCAAGTCATCAGCAGTGTAGAGAGCATCCCTGAGACTATCAAGCCATTTCCTCACAAATTCGTTTCCGAACTGTTTCTGCTCCGCATCGGCGACCAGAGCTTCAGCAGCCAAGAGAGCAGTCTTCAGCTTCTCAACCAACTGTCGGTCCAGCTTCTTACCCACCACCAGGTTGACAAACTCACTTTTAATGAGCCTATCAAAAACAACGTTGATGAAGCCAGAGAGAAAAGCTCCACCAACAAGTGTTCCAGCCATGATGTGATGATCACAACAGCAGCAAATTAATCAATGTGTAATTGGAATTTCAGAATGTAAGGAAGAGAGAGGAATATTGTAATAATGCTTGCAAGGTATTCAGCAAGAATGGGCATATAGCGAGATATCACAAACATAAAGGTTCCTCAGCAAAAAGAATTTGGCATCGCGTGGAGTGCAATACTGGGTTTTCTCTTTACTTCTTTTTCATATTCTTCTTTGAAGGATGAAACAAAGTATCAAAACGCAAAAGTGAGACCAAAGCAAACTCGGAAACTAGTCTTTATGGAAATTAATTAACTATATAATCTAAAGTAGGATCATCGTATAATATCATATTCTTCTTTGTTAGTAACTCTACAGGGAACAGGAAAACAAAAAGAAGTTAACACATCAAAAGGAACAAGCTGAGAATGAAGAGAAGCTTGCTGCACAAGTAACCGGTGTTAACAATGAAGACACAGCACTGTCAAAAGAGGTAGATCCATTAGGCAACAAATTAATAACAAAATAAAAATGAGTGAAATTCTTATCTAATTTTCATGAAGAAATCCCTTATCTTTATAAATTATATCTTATGATTTCACCAATTTTATAATGGAAGTGTTTAGAACAAACAAAATCAAACAGGAAAAAAAAAAGAAAGAAATGAAAGAATAATGCATCACAGCGAATCTAATGTTTAATTGCTGAGGAATATAGAAGTTCCGTATAGATATTCACTCTAAGGACTAAAAGATTTAATAGATGATATTATTAGTGGTTTAAAAAAAAAAAAGAAAAAAACTTAGATGATATGTTAGAAAAATATAATGCTTGAGATTCAAGAATGCTAAAATTCAAGTTGATATATTTCTAACCTAAAGCATGGTATCTTTGCTATTTCCTATTTTCCAAATCATTTTTCTAGTCATGTGTTAAAAACTGATAAAATAGTAAAATACAATTCATAATATATTTTGGCAAATATATTTCATTTTTACTTCAGAAATTTCTTATTCTCTCAACTATAGTTCCATGTGTTTGTTTCTAGCCTCTGGATTAATCTTTTCTACAAGATACTTTTTAAGAAATATGTTGACTTAAATCAATCAAAATCAGATTTCTAATTTCTTTCATGAATCTTTTCTGTAAATAGAATTAATTATAATATTCTTTCCATTTTTAGTTTAGCTTAATTTTAGGGATTTTATGATTAGAAATCTTTTCTTATTTTAGGACCTTGACCACTTCAATAACTACAAGTGGAATTCAACCGTTGATGCCAAACACCACCAACAAATAGTGGAGGAAGGGAGGATATTTCAATTTCTTGCAGGCCTCAATGTGGAGCTAGATGAAGTTCGTGGCAAAATTATTGGAAGAACAATTCTACCTTCAATTGGAGAAGTATTTGTTGAGGTTAGAAGAGAGAAAACTCGTAGAGCTGTGATGATGGGGAAAGGCAAGACTGAACAGACTTCTTTGGAGTCTAACGCACTCTTAGTGGCACCTACTGCACTTAAAAGTTCATCAAAAATCAGAAGCATCCCTCCAATCTTTGGTGTGACCACTGCAATAAACCTCATCACACCCGAGAAACCTGCTCGAAGATTCATGAAAAACCAACACATCTTAAAGACAGCAAATCTGGTCCCAAAATACGTTCTACCCCAACTGCTCATGAGACTAAAAAATCATCCTTGAGTAAGGAACAAGTTGAGCAGCTCATAAGGCTGTTAAATTCTAGTTCTGTATCTAGTACTCCTAGTGGTTCTTTGGCTCAAATTGGTAATTTTAATATTCCTATGTGATTATGTCCCTTAACTGTACTTCAAACTTGAATGCACCATGGATTGTCAATTCAAGTGTTTCTGACCATAAGACCAACCTCTTCCCTTTATTTAAAACTTATTCTCCTTGTTTTAAAAATGAGAAAATTAGAGTTGCTGATGGTAGTTTTTCATGTATTATTGAAAAATGGTTACTCTACAAAAACTATGGACATCTTCAAGTAGAAGCCTATATAGATGCAGATTGGACTGGGAATGTCATGAATAGAATGTCAACATCTGGGTATTGTACCTTTGTTAGAGGAAACCTGGTTCGTTATGGAGGAGTAAAAAACAGAGTGTTGTGGCACGAAGTAGTGCATAAGCTGAGTTTAGAGTAGTGGCTCATGGGATATGTGAAGAAAATCTTACAAGAACTAAAGATTCCCATTTCTCCACCAATAAGGTTGTATTGTGACAACAAATCTGCAATTTATATTGCCCATAATCCAGTTCTGCATGATAGAACTAAACATGTTGAAGTTGAAAAGCATTTTATAAAGGAAAAGATTGAGAGATGACAGATTTGTATCCCATATGTTCCGATCACGGAACAATTAGCAGATGTTCTAACTAAAGGATTACCCAATAAGGCCTTTGATAGCATAATAAGCAAGCTGTCAATGAAGGATATCTTCAAGCCAACTTGAGGGGGAGTGTTGACTTAGATCAAATCAAAATCAGATTCCTAATTTCTTTCATGAATATTTTCTGTAAATAGAATTAATTATAATATCCTTTCCGTTTTTAGTTTAGCTTAATTTTAGGGATTTTATGATTATAAATCTTTCCTTATTTTAGGTTAGTATTTTTTTCATTTTCTAGTTATTTCTATTTTTATAATTTCTCTATAAAGAGGATGATTTCTTGTACATTTGAATATACATAATATTCAAACACCACACCTCAAGTAAATACTTCCTAGCAAATAGAAATCCTCTTAAGAAATAATTACTATATTTATTCATATGAAATCTCATGAATAACATAGATAGTGTCTCATATAAAATTGTATAAGTACTTTCTTTCATTCTTTCTTTCTTTTTTCTTTTTAGGAAAAGAATTACTTTTTCTATTACAAAAGCACACAAATTCCAAATATTACAAGTTAGAAAGCAAACTTTCCAATTTTAAAAATAGAAAACATCGATTTGCCAAATACCTCATGAATGGGAGTAGCTACTTGAGAGAATAATTGGCATAACAATACATGAAACAGTGAAAACGATTGAATAACAAAGACCAGAAAAATAAAACAGGGACAAGATACCAAATATTTAACGTGAAAAATTCTGTCAATGTCAGAAGTAAAAACTGCAGGTTATTCAGACCAAAAAAGAAGTACCACTATAATCAATTAAGGATACAAGAGAATCCCAAATAAGTGCACAAATTATGCTTACATAAAGTTAAAACAACCAAGTACCAATGCATATAAATATGAACCAAAATGATGAAAATTTTACAAAATCAGAGCTACTTTGTGCGCACAAGCCATATCTCACTCTCCAAATCTCATATTAATCCTCCAACCATTCAGAATGAAGAAGTACATCGAGAACTTGCTATCGAAATTTTTGACCAATTCAATACCACTCCCCAACTGCAGATTTAAGGTGACTGCATAATCAACCCAAAAGGAGAAAAAAAATATCATTCCGGTAACAATATGGTAATGAAAATTGAGGTCCATGGGTCAAAATTAATCCATACCAAATAGCATATTATTTGACTATGATTACAAAATTGTAAAATGTAAAAAATTTAGTAAAAGTATGATCTTCATGAAGCAGTTAATTATTAGACTAGATGTGCAGTTTAAGAACTCACATAATTTTCAGAAGCGGAGCTAGTAAGCTCCACATTCCCAGCAGAATCGACAAGCCATCAAACACTCAAAGCCCAGACCTAATTTTTTTTTCAACAACGAGAAAGTTTATCAAGATTGTCTTTGATAACAGATTTTATATGAATAATGACATTACAGATGCACCTATAAATTCATGTAATAAACTTGAATGCATTAGAAATGTTACATCTTTTTGTTTAAATTTACAAGCTCCACCACTTAATTGCAGTTTTGGCATTGTAACAGCTTGGCAGCAGTTAAAGAACCAAAATCAAGTTGATATTTATAGTACATTTAGTTTAGCATATACAATATAACTAATTCCTACTCAAATCAAGCTATCATCATCTCTTTTTCTTTCTCCCAACAAAAATAGGAAAAGTAAATTGTAAGGAGGAATAGAGTAACTATACCAACCTGAAGCTAAAGTTACAGGCACCTCTTCGGATGAACTTTGGATTGAATTAAGACAATTTAGATATGGTTAGCTAACCTCAAATGTACTTTCTGAAACACAAATTAAAATACATTTCAAGACTTAAAGTGTCTGTCATCACAAAAAACACACACAATTATGTGAAAACCTCATGAACACAATGTTGGATCATTGGTTTGATTTTAGAGTCAACAGTGAAAAGAAATGACACCAACTGGTTTGATATATGTAAAAACTGCACACACCATTGAGTGAACTTGATAGGAATGAAATTGTTGTTTGATGGCATCATTACAACTTCTGATGACTATTTCAGGTACATGATTGTTATCTTCAAATATAGAAAACATATTCTTTGAATCTTGACCTTATTAGCTGCATACGTTCACCACCTTGGGAAATCTGTTTGAAATAGCTCATTATTGGCATCTAATGCTATTAATTTTAACAGATGATTCAATCCATGGTTAAAATCACACAGCAATAACTTGATCCTTCTATTTTTGAAGGTTATACACCTCATGCATGCTGATTCCTTTTACTATCCTACATGAATCTTGCACAACAGCTAACTCTGTGATCATAAAGAATTGGTAAAAGACAAATAACATTTTATAACTTTTTCTGTCCACAAATCAAGGTATCATTTATTTTTTCACTGCACCAAACAACAAAAAGGAATAGAGAAAAATACCAACAACAAAAGCTTTTCAATAATAAGTGTCACTCCCTCTTTCTCCATCATGTCTTTGCTTTTCAATAATACGAAGCCAAAATCAGAAAATACACTTTTTCGGTTCCCAAAACCTCAATCCAGCTTAATTACCCCCTCAATGAACTTAGAATTAAACTCATGATGGAGCTGAACTTTAAGGTGTTTCCAACAACCAAAAGCATAAGCGAGTCGATCAACACAGGAATCGTGGTGAGTAGTAGTTGCCTGCACATCAAGAAATCTGTTTGTGACAGGTAGAGAACAAATAAAAGCAAATAGAAGATGCTTAACAAGTGTACCATTTTCAAAAAATAAAAATCCTAAAACATAACTAAACCTTCCATTTCATGCTGCAAATATTTAGCTAGTCTAGTGGCCAATTTGAAGGGTTAAATTTTGGCAACTCCAGTGCGTCGTTGCAATGATAACAGAAATACACAAATTCTGTTAACTGCTTTGTCTATGTCCAATCACATACTGGAAACATGGGAAGGTTACCATTTGCTTCAATAAATACAAAATGTTAAAGTGTTTCTTTGTTTCCATGGGAAGGATTAATATAAGCAAACCAAAAAAGAAAAAAAAAAGGAAGAAAAAACGTACCTTCTTCCAAAGATATCTATGAGCTAAAGCTATACTAAGAAGCATCAACAAGGTTTTGACATAATTGATTAGGAATGATGTAGATTTGGAGCTAATGCCAATATCTTTAAGAAGAATTGCCTCTTCAAGAATTTGAGCAGTGTAATATATAACACCATTTATCCCTGCAAACTGCAGAGATGTTAAATGTTTAGAATGGCCATTTGGTGCCGAAAGAGAATTGAAACAACATGAAAAAATATATATAATACCTGCTGAAGAATTTGTATCCTAATCCCAACAATCAACGCATGCTTAACCCCAGGTTCAGTGAGATCTTTCCAAATTGGACCCTTTGAAGCAGCCTGAGATGGATGAACCATCACAGGTCCAACGTTTCGCTTGGAACAAAGAGCAGGTTAGCTAACCAAGCTGGCAGCATGAACACCTTCACCTTCACCTTTACCTTGAACTTGAGACAAGAGATCCATGTCGAGATCCCTCTTGATGCAAATAAACTCCATTAAATCCTCCTTCTTTTTCAGACCATTTCCACACCAGCTGCCAGCCACCACCAATTCCTGCCTTGCCATCACTGGACCCTCGCACAAGATTGTTGAACATACTACTGCCATGAGTCCATATCAACACCATCTGAAGAGTAGTAGTCCTGATCACCTTTCTAGATTCTCTTCATCCCATTGTTTATTCTTAGCATGATGATGATTCTCAACTGTGCTGCTGCACATGATTCCAGAATTTGGAAAAAGCGCACTCCTCATGCTTTACTATCAAAGAGGGAGATAGAGGATCCGTGAAATATTTTGCAAGCCAAGAGAGAGACCACCAGCTTCAGATCCATATAATAAGACTTTATCGTTTTTGCTTGGTTCCTGATCAGCAGCAGCACCTATTATGTACTCTTCTATGGATGATGAACAAAATGAGAAAGCAAAAGAAGATTCATGAGGCATCTATGCACTAAAAGAGATGACAGTGGGAGTGCTCGATGAAGATACAACTGAATTTGTGAAGGATCATGTGGGGAAACAAAGCTTGAAGATGTGGAATCTATTGTGGAGCTTCTGGTGGGGGTGGGTGATGAGGATATTGCAGCATCTGAATTCAACAAGGATGATGGAACAAAATTTTCGAAGACCAAACCGATCAAGAAGAGGAGGAAGTGGAAGCCGTCTGGACATACCAGTGGGGTTGCTTAATGAGGACACCACAGAATCTGAATCTAAGTAGAACAATTTCCAAGGGTTAACAACAACATGAAGATTCGGAACCTATTATGGAGCTTCCAGTGGGATTGCTTGATGAACAAGTAACAACAGAGTCTGAATCTGTGAAGTGTGATGAAGATATGGTCATAATAATACCAAGGTATAAAGAAAAAATTTTCAATACACATAATACACTGAATTTACATGACAATAACCTTTTATCTTTGTAACTATCCTCTTTATTTCAGTCTCAAAAGATCAAATATTCTATCACAATATTTTTTCTTGAATAATTTGAATCCAACTGCAGCTTAATATATGTACAGAAGCTTTTCTCTTAGTACTAGAAATAGCTCATTATAGGCATCTAATACTATTAAATTTATCCAATGATTCAATCTTCGGTAAAAAAGAAACATTACACAACAATAACTTAGATCCTTCTATTTTGAAAGCTTATACACCTCGTGTTTGCTGATTCCATTTACTATCCTACGTAAATCTTGCAACATAACAGCTGACTCTGTGATCATAAAGAATTGGGTTGGCAAAGACAGGAACACCATATTATAACTCCTTTCTTTCCACAAATCAAGCTATTTTTTGTTTTTTTTTTTGTGCAAAACAGCAAAAGTAAAATTACATAGAGGCATAGAGAAATATATCAACAACAACAAAAGCTTTTCAATAATAAGTGTCATAAGTGTCACTCCAACTTTCTCCATCATGTCTTTGCTTTTCAATAACATGAAGCCAAAATAAAAAAACACAATTTTTGGTTCCAAACACATCAATCCAGCTTAATTACCATGTCAAATGAATTTAGAATTAAATGAAGAGATATAGCCAAGTTATAGGATTACATCTGAGTATTTACATAAGTTAAAGATAGTAAAAACAGTAAATTTGATTCATCCTTTTGTTAATCATCTAAAAAAAAAAAAAATTTTGGATACACAAAAAGATATTCCATGTCTTTCAATTTTTGTTTCATGGCAATTCTGATCTTCCTCTTTAAATGCGTTTGTTTTTGAAAAATATGAGACTTAACAAGTATTACACATAGCAATGACTGTTTCTCAGAGTAACAAAGGACATTTCTTTAGCTACAACTGCAAACTGTGAGCTTCCCCGATAAATGAAAGAAAATAATGCAAATTTTCTTGTTTGCAATCAGTTTAACTATTTAATGTCACCAAAAGACGGATTTTTTTTTTTTAATTCAAGGAAAAGGAAACTTATGATTGTGTGAATTTAATTGTGGTAGCATGACAAACATGAAGGTTAGAGAATTACCTGCTCAGAAATCTCTATTAAAGAATTTTCTTGCCATCAACTACAATGGTGGGGATGTGGGAAATTTTGTGCCAAATTTCTTGATGCTTGTTCTTGCATTTTTCTCCTAGCAAATAATTCTGTTTAATTTGAAGTAGTAACAGAGAGGGAGGCAGCTTTTCTCCTGCCATATTCTCCAGCATATAACAGTCTGAAATGTGTAATTGTTGGAGGGAGGTGAGCCGGAGAAGCTCATTGCACTTCAATGTCTCCAGATTAAGAAACCAACTGATCTTTAGAGTGGTAAGGGAGGGAAGGAGAGGCAGTGAACCCAGCTCAAGGTATGAATTCACACTTACACACCTTAACCCAAAACCAAAAACGGTGAGATGAGTGAGGGAGTCCAAGTTGCCCATCCATGATAGACTGCTCAACTGTTGCTCGCAACCTCCAACCTTAAGCTTTTTCAAGTTAGGTGGCAAACCACCCTCTGGCCAACTAGCAATGTTTGGACAACCTCGAACGTCGAGAGACTGTAAACTTGGAAGAAGACTATTCATGTCTCTCGGCAATGCCCCCAACTTGTCACAGGATCTGACTTGGAAATGAGTCAAGTTGGGTGCATTCAGTCCTTCTCCTGCAAATAAAACTAATTTGTCGCACCCAAAGATTCTGAGACGTTGAAGAGCAGTGTGTGGTGGCTCTGACATTGATATTGATTCCAGATTTGGACATGTATCTAGATCAAGATTCTTGAGATTGGGAAAGGCATCCAAGGACAACGAGGTCAGTGATTCGCAGCTGTTTTCTATTTGTAGTTCTACCAAATCATACTTCTGGTGCTGTTGCTCGGGGAATTCCAGTTTTCTGCACTGTGTGATTCTCAGCTTTTGCAAAGATTTGGGTAAAGAATCACTCGAAAAGGTTACAATAGACAAACACTCTGTGATGTGTATTTCTTGGAGGCAACTTAGATGGTTGTTACTGATCACTGCCTTAAATGAAAACTCCACCACAGATTCACATCCCTTAATTGATAAACTATCCCCATTAAGTGACATCCCCCGAGACCATCCTCGATGATCTTCTCGTATTTCCAGTTTGTGAACTTTCGAAGCATCCGATAAGGAAGAAACGATTCTCATTAATACATGATTAAGCATATCTCCCTGTAACATTTGGCAAAATCCTATTTCAAGCCACTTGAGCTGAGGAAAAGCTTCTGAGTCAGGCAAGTGCCACACCTCCCAACACGGCATAGCCTTAAATTCCAATCTCTCTAGTGAGGGAAACAGTGCAATAGGCTGCGAATGATGATCGCCTTCATTCTTGTAAAACTCATCACCAATACACTTGAGCTGATCAAAACGTTCAATGCGCAGGGACTTAAGAGATGGCAGCTGTCCAAGTGAAGGCAGCACGCAGCAATTCTTGCAGGAAACTAGAGATACACAAGTCATGTTATGGTAGCAAGAACGGCCAACCCAATCTGGAAATGCTGTACCCTTGTATCCCTCAATTGTCAACTCTTTCAAGCAATTGTGTGGTTGCAAGCTGTTAAGTACATCTCTTTCAGTTTGTGTGTTTAAAACTATATGATCACCTGAACACCACTTCAAGCCTAATTCATCAATGTGCTTCTTATCTATTATTCTTGCATTCCTTGCTTGCCTCACATCAACAACATTCTCCAATTTCGTAATCTCGAATGATCCACGAAGATTTAAAAGCCCTCCTAACTCTTGGATTCCATTGTCTTTGTGCTTGCCCACGACAAAATTGCTTAAAATGTGCAACTGCTTCAATTTGCCCATTGCTTTTGGCATTTCTTTTAGAGGAGTATTCCTTATATGAAGATGCCGTAAATTCAGAAGATTATACATGCCATTGGGTAGCATGGTTAGCTCCGAACAATCTTCTAGCTTTAAAGTTTGTAAATTATACAACTTGCACAGTGACTCCGGCAATGTCTTAATAAAGCTTCCAGAGAGATTCAAATATCGCAAGTGGATCAATTTGCATATTGAATAAGGAAATATGCCAAGTTTATGAGAGCATAAAACTCTCAAGTATTTGTTCTTTGACAATATGCCATGTGTTAACGTTGCGCTTGCTTTCTCGATAAAATAGGGACTATAATGGATACACAAAAATGTCCTCAAATATTCTATTTTGTTAGAGGATTTTTTAGAGATAGGATAACAATATGACATATGACGAGTTAGGATCCTCATCTCTTTCTTTTCACCAATATCTTCTGATAATCTACAATAAAATTCTCCAGCAAGAAAAGTTGCCAAGTCATGCATGAGATCATGCATCACAAAATAACTCTCATCGTCATTCACGACCTGCTTGAAAAATAATCTTGAAGCCAAGTCATCAAAACACTCGCGACCAACTTCTTCTAAAGTCTCTCCCCTCTTTGGTGGTCGTAAAAGACCTTCAGCCATCCATAGCAAGATTAATTCATCTTTATCAAATTCATGATCTTTGGGATACAATGAACAATAAACAAAGCAACGTTTTAAATGAGCAGGCAGATGATAGTAGCTTATTAACAATGCAGGAATAATCTTACAGACTGTCACAGGAAATTCCCAAATGTCACTTGATAGTATTTTATTCCATTCTTCAACATCATGCTTTGAGCGCAACAAGCGTCCAAGTGTTTCTGCAGCTAATGGCAAGCCATCACACTTCTTGACAATCATTCTACCTATTTCTTCCAGTTCTGAACTTCCATTGGATTCAGGAAAGGATGCATTTTCCGCAAAAATAGACCAACAATAATCATCTGACAGACCCTTGAGAAAATAAGAGCTATAATTTTGGACCACTGGACCAATATTTTCCGTGCGCGTAGTTAGAAGTACAGTGCTTCCCTTTATCCCATGTTGAAAAGGGGTAATAAAACTATTCCACTTTTCACTATCGTTACTCCAAACGTCATCTAAAACAATGAAAAACTTCTTTTCTGACAATTTACCCTTCAAATCCAGTTGAAGTGAATTGTAGTCGTCAAGACTACAAACACCAGAAGAGATCCCCTTTATAACAGTCTTTGTAGTCTCAATGACATCAAAATTTTCAGAAACACAAATCCAAACTTTCAAATCAAACCCCTTCATCAAATCCTCATTGTTGTACAGCCATTGAGCTAAAGTTGTTTTACCAACCCCGCCCAGGCCAACAATAGAGATGATAGACAACTGATAATCATTGTTGTCATGTAGCATCTTGATTAATGCCTGTTGGTCATCATCCCTGCCGTACACATTCCCCTTCACAAGACAAGTGGTTGGAGCTCTCCATGAGGAGCTACCCGTTGGAATCTCTTTGAGACCTAGGGTATCTTTGAGTTTCTCCAAATCTTCTATTCTTTCAATCAACTCTTCTATCTTAGTCACTATCTTCCTATCAGACAAATTAAGGAAGCGAGGAAGATGAGTGCGTACCTTGCTGCGAATTTCAGCTTTGGTGCAGACACGGTCCAGCAAGTCATCAGCAGTGTAGAGAGCATCCCTGAGACTATCAAGCCATTTCCTCACAAGTTCGTTTCCAAACTGCTTCTGCTCAGCATCGGCGACCAGAGCTTCGGCAGCCAAGAGAGCAGTCTTCAGCTTCTCAACCAACTTCCGGTCCAGCTTCTTGCCCACCACCAAGTTGACAAACTCAGATGAAATGAGTCTGTCAAAAACAACGTTGATGAAGCCAGAAAGAAAAGCTCCAGCAACAAGTGCTTCAGCCATGGTGTGATGATCACAACAAACAACAGCAACAAATGATTGGATTTTCAGAATGTTACAGAGAGAGCACTAGCAGTAACGCTTGCAAGTATTCAGCAATAGGCATATATTGCGAGATATCACGAGGGTTCTTCAGCAAAAAGACGTTGGCATCACGTGGTATCGATCTCCGAGGTAACATAAAATAATTGTAAGCAGCGGAGTGCGTAGCTGGCTTTGCACTTCTCATTTTTATATTCTTCTTTGAAGGGTGAACAGAGTATTCGAATATCAAAAGGGTGCCTATCCGAAACTAGTCTTTGTGGAAATTAATTAACTTATCATTGCATATCATATCATAAGGTTATTAATTAGTTAATCAAAAATATTATTTGCATACTAAAATTAGTCATTATATATTTGTGTATAAATACATATATTTTAATTTATTTTTAGTGTGTATTTTATATTTTAATATATATTTTAGACTGATGGATAATTTTAATAGTTGATTTTAGTGTGCATTTAGCATGATTATTAATTAATAATAACTAGAGTGAGACCCGGACAATATGTGAGATGTTAAACTAATGATAGTATATCGTATATTTTAATAAGTATTATATTATTTAAAAAATAATTAAAACTAGAATGAGACCCGCGCGATACGCGGGCGGTAAATTCTAACTAGAATGAGATCCGCACGATACGTGGGGCGGTAAATTAATGATAGTATATAATAAATATTAAAAATCGTTATGTTCTGTAGAATTAAATTAAATATGGATAATTCTAAAGTTAAATTTAAAATGTATTTTATTTAAAATAATTTGTAGTATAATAGATTTGGATATTGGAGTTGTACAAAATGACATTTTTATTTGGTGATTTGATTTTTGCATTTATTTTAGTTGATGAACTTTAGTCTTCTTATGTGACACTTGTCCTCTTTTTTTTATTAGTTATTGTTAGAGTTGTTGCTTTCTTCTTTTTGTCATAGATTCTTGTAAAGGCATGTTCTATATGAGTTATTGAAATGATTATTAAATCCGAATGTGATGGCAGAGTGTGAAATACCTATTCAGTATTTACATGTATAAATAATATTTTTTCCTTTTTTACTAGAGAAATGATATTCCTAGTCAACAACTATGTCATGTAGGCAACTCCGTTAGCGAATTAGCACTTGAATCATTTTGTCAAATAGAATATATTTTTTAGTCATTTTGTCATTACTATCTATTGAGACTATTTTTTGTCAAAATCTGAATTTTTTGACAATCAAAATGGCTATTTACTCTATTTTAAATTACATGAGACAATTTCATTTTCCAAGCCAGTAACAACGAAGTTAGATCATTGCATAGTTGATGCAATTCTTTGAGCAGCCAGTTTAGAACTAGTTAAGGTCATGATGCTTGATAATTGCAGGTCCTTTGCAGATTACTTGTGGAAATGATTTTGCTATAGTGGTAGGCTTAAACTTGTACTTGAATGAGCTTGTGGCAATGTTGATGCACATGGTGATGAACAAAGGTCACATTTTCAATCCCTATTCTCTGTAGCAACACTACATTACTAGCCACTTGAAAAAGTTTAAAATACAAGTGCAGTTCAATCATACAGAAATTCAGTGTTTAATTGATACTCTAATACATGAATAAGGTTAACATAATCCATAAAAGTATACAATAAAAGAGAGTGAGACTAAATTAATATTTTTTTGGATTAATTCCATAAAAGTAAAATACTTTTATACGATTAACATTGTTTATTTGTATTAGAGATTAGAGATTAAAAAGGAAATTTTAGTTTGATAATTCTACAAATGCTTTGCAAGAATTACCTGTGGGAGTTATAGACGAGGATGGCCCTGACCGTAGTTCCAAAAATGAAGAACAAAATGAGAAAGCAAAACAACATTCATCGTGCATCTATGCACTAAAAGAGATTCCAGTGGAAGTGCTGGATGAAGATACAGCTGAATTTCTGAAGGACGATGGGGAAACAAAGCTTGAAGATTCCAGTGGGATTGCTCGATGAAGAAGTAACATTAGAGTCCGAATCCGTGAAGCATGATGAAGATATGGTCATAATACTACCAAGTTATAAAGAAAAAAATTTCAATATACATAATACACTCAATTCTATCACAATACTTCTTGAATAATTTGAATTCCACTGCAACTTAATATATGTACAGAACATTTTCTCTTGGTATTAGACATAGCTCATTATAGGCATCTAATACTATTAATTTTATTCAATGATTCAATCTATGGTAAAAAAGACTACAAAGAAATAACTTGATCCTTATATTTTGAAAGCTTATACACCTCATGCATGCTGATTCCTTTTACCGTCATACAAGAATCTTGCAACACAACAGCTAACTCTCTGAATTCTTTCCACAAGTCAAGCTATCGTTTACTTTTTCTCTGTGAAAAATAGCAAAAATAAAATCATAGAGAGGAAGAGAAAAATATACCTACAACAACAAAAGCTTTTCAACAGTAAGTGCCACTACTCTAACTTTCTCCATCATATCCTTGCTTTTCAATATCATTAAGCCAAAATCAGAAAACACAGTATCTGGTTCCCAACACCTTAATCCAGATTAATTACCACCTCAAATGAACTTAGAATTAAATGAAGATATGAAGCCAATGTATAGGATTACGTCTTGATATGTACACAAGCCACCTGCAGAAGATAGTAAAAACATTAAAAAGGTAAATTTAATTCATCCGTTTGTTTAATACATCTAAAAAAAATCTCAAATGTTGGATACATGGAAAAAGGATATTCCCTGTGTTGTTTCATGGTAATTGTTATCATCCTCTTTAAATGTGATTTTCTTTTGAAACATATGAGTTAACAAGTATTACATATAGCAAAGACTGTTTCTGAGAGTAATAAAGGATATTTCTTTAACTAAAACTGCAAACTGAGAGCTTTCCCGATAATGAAAGAAAAGAATGCAAATTTTGCAGTTGGCATATGAGTTCAAGTGGTTAATGTTGTTATAGAAAGAGGAAAAAATTTGACTTGAAGGAAAAGGAAATTTATGCATGTGTGAATTTAATTGTGGTAGCATGACAAACATGAAGGTTAGAGAATCACCTGTTCAGAAATCAAAGAATTTGTATGCCATTGACTTGAATGGTGGGGATGTGGGAAATTTTGGACCAAATTTGTTGATGCTTGTTCTCGCAGTGTTTGCCCAGAAAACCACAGAAATAAAGTTGAAGTAGTAAGAGAGAGGGAGGCAGCTTTTCTCCTTCCATATTCTTCAGCTTGTGACAGGATGAAATGTGTAGTTGTTGGAGGGAGGTGAGGCGGAGAAGTTCGTTGCACTTCAATGTCTCCAGATTATCAAAGTCATGGATATGTAGAGTGGTGAGGGAGGGAAGGCGAGGCAGCGAACCCACCTCTGGGTATGACTTTATGCTCTCACACCCAACACCAGAAATGGTGAGATGAGTGAGGTTGTCCAAGTTGCCCAACCATGATACACCCCTCACTTGTTCCTTGCATTCTCCTACACTAAGCTCTTTCAGGTTAGGCGGCAAACCACCCTCTGGCCACCTACAAATGTTTTGGCAACCTTTTATGTCCAGAGAGTGTAAATTTGGGAGAAGACTATTCATGTCAGATGGCAATGACACAAATTTGGAGCATTGACTGATGGTGAGACGTTGAAGAGCAGCGTGTGGTGGCTCTGACATTGAAACTGATTCCAGATTTGAACACCCTATTATCTGAAGATTCTGGAGATTGGGAAAGGCATCCAACGACAATGAGGTCAGTGAATCACAGCTGTATTTTATTTGTAGATGTACCAAATCATACTTGTGTTGTTGCTGGAGTAATTCAATTTGGCTGCAATAAAAGATTTCGAGCTTTTGCAAAGATTTGGGTAAAAAATTGCCCCCCAAGGATACAACAGATGAACACTGTGAGATATGTATTTGTTGGAGGGAAGTTAGATGGTGGATGATCCTTGCCTTAAATGCACACTCCACCACACATTCAAATCCACTAATTGATAACCTATCCCCATCAAGTCTCATCTTTTTATACCGACTTTGAGCATCTTCTATTTTCAGTTTGTGCACTTTGGAAACATCCGATGAGGAAGAAAGGATTCTCACTAATACCTGACTAAGCATATCTCCATTTAACATTGGACAATCTGTTATTTGAAGGCTCTTAAGCTGAGGAAAAGCTTCTGAGTCAGGTAAGTGCCACTCCTCCCAACATGACATGTTGTGAAATTCCAATGTCTCCAGTGAGGGAAACGGTGCAACAGGTGAAGAATGTTGATGGCCTTCATTCTTGTAAAACTCTTTGCCCATGCTCTTCAGTTGAACAAAACTTCTGATGCTCAGGGACTTGAGAGATGGCAGCTGTCCAAGTGAAGGCAGCACGCAGCAATTCCAGCAATATTGTAGAGATACACTTGTCATGTTTTGGTACAAGGAATGCCCAATCCAGTCTGGAAATATTTGACCTTTGTATCCATAAACAGTCAACATTTTCAAGCCAGTGTGTGGTTGCAAGCCCCCAAGTATATCTTGTTCATCAGTATGTGTGTTTGAAACCATATCATCACCTGAAGACACAGACCATTTCAACGATAAGTACTCAATGTGCTTCTTAAGTATTATCCTTGCACTCCTTGCCTGATTGGCATCAACCACATTCTCCAATTTCTCAATCTGAAGTGATCCATGAAGATTTAAAAGCCCTCCTAACTCTTCGATTCCATTGTCTTCTTGCTTTCCCACCACAAACTTGCTTAAAATGTGCAACTGTTCTAATTTGCCCATTCCTTTTGGCATTTCTTTCAGAGGAGTACCCCTTATATCAAGATGCCGCAAATTCACAAGCTTATACATGCCATTGGGCAGCATAGTCAGCTTTCGACAATGTTTTAGCTTTAATGTTTGCAGATTAAACAAATTGCATAATGACTGCGGCAATACCTCAATATCGCTCCCAGAAAGATACAAATAGCGCAATTGGATCAATTTGTTAGCTATTGAATCAGGAAATATATTGGGTATACCAAATGACAAAACTCTCAAGTATTTATTCTTTGACAATATGTCACATGGTAACGTTGCGGGTGCTTTCTCGTAATAAGACCAATCATTGATATACAATAATGTCCTCAAAGATTCTATTTTACTAGAGGAGCATGTTTTCTCAGGGATTGAATGATTGTATGACAAATGACGAGTTAGAATACTCATCTCTTCCTTTTCACCAGGTTCTGAGAATCTACAATAAAGATCTCCTGCAAGAAAAGTTGCCAAGTCATGCATGAGATCATGCATCACAAAACACTTCCTGAGCTCGTTCTCGACCTGCTTGAAGAATAGTCTTGAAACCAAGCCATCGAAACACTCGCAACCAACTTCTTCCAAAGTCTCTCCCTTCTTTGGTGGTCGTAAAAGATCTTCAGCCATCCACAGCAAGATTAATTCATCTTTATAGAATCGATAATCTTTGGGATACAATGAACAATAAACAAAGCAACGTTTTAAATGAGCAGGCAGATGATAGTAACTTATTAACAATGCAGGAACGATCTTACTCTCTGTCATAGGAAATTCCCAAATGTCACTCGATAGTATTTTATTCCATTCTTCAACACGACACTCTGAGCGCAACAAGCGTCCAAGTGTTGCTGCAGCTAACGGCAAGCCATCACACCTCTCGACAATCTTTCTGCCTATTCCTTCCAGTTCTGAGCTCCCATTTGATTCAGGAAAGGATGCATTGCCCGCAAAAATAGACCAACAAAAATCATTTGACAGTCCCTTGAGAGAGTAAGAACTATAATTTTGGACGGTCGGACCAACATTTTCCTTGCGGGTAGTTAGAAGAATAGTGCTTCCTTTTCTCCCATGTTGAAAAGGGACGATAAAACTATTCCACTTGTCAGCGTCTTCACTCCAAACGTCGTCCAAAACAATGAAGAACTTCTTGTCTGACAGTTTATCCTTCAAATCTTGTTGAAGTAAATCGAAGCTGTCAAGACTACAAACACCTGAAGAGATCCCCTTTATAACATTCTTAGTAGTCTCAACAACATCAAAATTTTCAGAAACACAAATCCATGCTTTCAGATCAACCCCATCCATCAAATCCTTGTTGTTATACAGGCATTGTGCTAAAGTAGTTTTACCAACCCCGCCCATACCAACAATAGAGATGACGGACAAGGTATGATGATTGTTGTCATTGAGCATCTTGATAAGTGCCTGTTGGTCAGCATCCCTGCCGAACACATTCCCCTTCACAAGAGAAGTGGATGGAGGTCTCCATGAGGAGCTACCCGTTGGAATCTCTTTGAGACCAAGGCTATCTTTAAGTTTCTGAAGATCTTCTATTCTTTTAACCACCTCGTTTATCTTAGTCACTATCTTCCTAACAGATAAATTAAGGCGGAGAGGAAGGTGAACGCGTACCTTTTTGCGAATTTGAGCTTTGATGAAGACACGGTCCAGCAAGTCATCAGCAGTGTAGAGAGCATCCCTGAGACTATCAAGCCATTTCCTCACACGATCGTTTCCAAACTGCTTCTGCTCGGCGTCAGCGGCCAGAGCTTCTACAGCCAAGAGAGCAGTCTTGAGCCTCTCAACCAACTTTCGGTCCAGCTTCTTGCTCACCAATGAGTTGACAAACTCAGGTGAAATGAGCCTGTTAAGAACAAGGCTGATGGAGCCAGAAACTAAAGCTCCAACAACAAGTGCTTCAGCCATGATATGATACAGATCACAACAACAGCAAACGAATCAGTGCGTGATTGGATTCTCAGAATGTAAGGAAGGGAGAGCAATATTGCAATAATGCTTGCGAGGTATTCAACAATAATAAAAGGCATATAAGCGAGATATTTACTTCATTTCTATATTCTTCTTTGAAGGTTGAAACACAATATTCAAATAGCAAAAGGGTGACCAACTGAAACTAGTCTTTCTGGAAATTAATTAACTATATAATTTAATGTAGGATCACCATCATATGATATCAATGCATATCATTATTACTAACAATAATGGATAGTATGAGATTAAAATATGTTGGCATTTGGCAATATAGCATAGACATTGACTTCAAGTGGTAGATGCCTTCAAGGTTACTCTTCTGTGTTTTTAATTCCAAGAGATGCAACATATTAAAATTGCAACTTGAGGAAGGTTTCAGACATTTTTAACAACCCAGCTAATATTTTAATAAATAGTTGAATAGTTGAAACATTTAAATAGGCAAATAATTGAAATGATTATTAAATTTAAATGTGATAGAAGAGTGTGAAATACCTATTCATTATTCACATGTATAAATAATATTTTTTCTTTTTTACACTAGAGAAATGATATTCCTAGTCAACAACTAATATGCTATGTTAGTGACTCCATTAGCAAATAAGCACTTGAATCATTTTGTCGAATAGAACATATTTTTTAGTCATTTTGTTATTATTATCTATTGAGACTTTTTTTGTAAAAATCTGAATTTTTTGGCAATCAAAATGGCTATTTACTCTATTTTAAATTTCATGAGACAATTTAATTTTCCAAGCAAGTAACAACGAAGCTAAATCATTGCATAGTTGATGCAATTCTTTGAGCAGTCAGATTAGAACTGGTTAAGGTCATGATGCTTGATAATTGCAGGTCCTTTGCAGATTACTTGTGGAAATGATTTTGCTATAGTGGTAGGCTTAAACTTGTACTAGAATGAGCTTGTGGCAATGTTGATGCACATGGTGATGAACAAAGGTCACATTTTCAATCCCTATTCTCTGTAGCAACACTACATTACTAGCCACTTGAAAAAGTTTAAAATACAAGTGCAGTTCAATCATTGATAAATTCAGTGTTTAATTGATACTCTAATACATGAATAAGGTTAACATAATCCATTATGCTTACTTTTCAATAATATATCCCTGGTAGAGATCATTTCAGGGGAAAAAAATTCATATCAATATTCTCACCACAGATTTGCCAGTTGAACAACACGCATGGCAAAGGCAGTCTAAATATTTGCTCAAATCTACATCACATCACACAGCAGTTCTTTAATTTGCGATGAAAGATTTGTTCCTTCCAATCATTCAGCATTACTGTGTGTATTTATTTGAGTTATTTAGCTTCTATTTAGCTCACAGTCATTGCTTGTCATTGAAAGATATATCAAATCAAAGGCATCTCTTTAAAACAATGCAAAAGTATAGTATTGAGTTCATGTAGTTCTCTTTCTGGATGATGAGATAAAAGGATATGTAATATTCATAATAACATCAGTAATCTTCTATCTTATTTTTTCTTTGAAAAAACAAAAGTAAATGTGGAAAATGACTGCATTTCTGTTGCTTGTTTTGACTGAAACTGCCATTCAAGATCCAACCCAGAACTGCAATTCTCTCATGGCAATTGCCACTTGATCCTCAATGTATCTCCTGAAACACAAATTAAAAAACAATTCAAGACTCAAGTGTTTGTCATCACAAAAGCCACACACACTTATTGTTCTACATTCTCTCTTTTCTTGTTTATTTTTTGTACTCTTTTTAGTAATGCAATTATGTGAAAACCTCATGAATACAACTTTGGATCATTGGTTTGATTTTTGAATCAGCAGTGAAAAGAAATGACATCTCAAAAACAGGAAGTCAAAGTAGAACTAGAGCAGTTATAAAAGAAAAAATTCAATAAACATAATACACTGACTTTACATGACAATAACCCTATATATTTGTAGCTATCCTCTTTAATTAAGTCCCAACAGATCAAATATTCTATGACAATACTTTTTACTGAATAATTTGAATCCCATATGTTAGAATAATATTATTTATTCCGATCTTATGCAGCTTAATATAGGTACAAACTACACATACCAGATAAAGATCAATGAGTGAAGTTGATAGGAATGAAAGTGTTGTCTGATGGCATCTCTACAACTTCACCTTCTAAGGACTATTTCAGGTACAGGATTGTCATCTTTCAATGTGGAAATCATATTCTTTGACGGCATTAGTTGTCACCTTGGGAAATCTGTTTGACAAAGTTTC
This sequence comes from Arachis duranensis, assembly GCF_000817695.3. Classification (NCBI taxonomy): domain Eukaryota; kingdom Viridiplantae; phylum Streptophyta; class Magnoliopsida; order Fabales; family Fabaceae; genus Arachis; species Arachis duranensis. The sequence goes on along the minus strand of NC_029773.3, from coordinate 2,920,969 downwards.
CAAATCTAGAAAGGAAAAAATAGTTATTATTACAGAACCTTTTCTCTTACTATTAGAGATGTCTTATTATAGGCATCTATACTACTAATTTAATCAAATGATTCAATCTATGGACAAAAAAGATTACACAGAAATAACTTGATCCTTCTATTTTTAAAGCTTATACACCTCGTGCATGCTGATTCCTTTTACTATCTTACATGAATCTTGCAACACAAGACTCTCGGATCATAAAGAATTGGCAAAGACAGAAACACCATTTTATCACTCTTTTCTTGCACAAATCAAGCTATCATTTAGTTTTTTTCTCTGTGAAAAAAGCAAAAATAAAAGTATAGAGAGGAATAGAGAAATATACCGATAACAAGAAAAGCTTTTCAATAATAAGTGTCACTCCAAATTTCTCCATCATGTCTTTGCTTTTCAATAACATGAAGCCAAGATCAGAGAACACAGTTTCTGGTTACCAACACATCAATCCAGCTTAATTACCACCTCAAATGAACTTAGAATTAAAATGAAGATATATAGCCAAAGGTATAGGATTACATCTCGCTATGTACACAAGCTACCTGCAGAAGATAGTAAAAACAGTAAACTTGATTTGTCCTGTTGTTTAAAATAAAATCTTAAATGTTGGATACCCAAAAAAAGGTATTCCCTGTCTTTCAATTTTAGTTTTCATGGGAGTTCTTATCTTCTTCTTCAAATGCTGTTTTTTGAAAAATATGAGACCAGTTAACAAATATTACAGATAGCAATGACTGTTTCTCAGATTAACAAAGGATATTTCTTTAGCTACAACTGCAAATAGAGAGCTTTCCATATAAGTGAAAGAAAAGAATGCAAATTTTGTTGTTGGCATATGAGTTAAAATAGTTTATGCTGTATAAAGAAAGAGAAAACTTCTTTACTTGAAGGAAAGGAAATTTATGCATGTATGAATTTAATTGTGGTACCATGACAAACATGAAGGTAAGAGAATTACCTGGTCAAAAATCTCTATTCAGAAAATTTGGTTGCCATTGACTTGAATGGTGGGGATGTGGGAAATTTTTTGCCAAATTTGTTGATGCTTCTTCTTACAGTGTTCTCCTAGCAAACGACACTCTTTAATTTGAAGTAGTAACAGAGAACATGGCAGCTTTTCTCCTGCCATATTCTCCAACTTGTCACAGAATGAAATATGTAATTGTTGGAGGGAAGTGAGGCAGAGAAGCTCATTGCACTCCAACGTTTCCAGATTTGGAAAGTGAAAGAGACACAGTGTGTTAAGTTGAGGCAGCGAACCCATCTCTTGGAATGACTTGATGCTTTCACAGTTAGAGCCATCAATGGTAAGATGAGTGAGGGTGTCCAAGTTTCTCATCCATGATAGACCCCTCAACTGTTGCTCGCAACCTCCCACAGTAAGTGACCTTAACTTAGGCAGCAAGTCACCCTCTGGCAACCTACAAATGTTCGGGCAAGCTCGAATGTCAAGAGACTGTAAACTTGGAAGAAGACTATTCATGTCAAGTGGCAATGCCTCTAACTTTGAGCACCAGCTAACATCGAGATGAGCCAAGTTGGGTGCAGCCAGTCGGAGATGCCACTAATTTGAGGCATTTAGAGATGGTGAGATGTTGAAGAGCAGCATGTGGTGGCCCTGACATTGAAACTGATTCCAAATTTGAACACCCTCTTATATCCAGATTCTTGAGATTGGGAAAGGCAAGGCATCCAACAACAATGAGGTCAGTGAATCACAGCTGTGTTCTATTCGTAGCTCTACCAAATCATACTTCTGCTGCTGTTGCTGGGGGAATTCCAGTTTGCTGCAATTCAAGATTGTGAGCTTTTGCAATGATTTGGGTAAACAATTTCCTGGAAAGGATATAGCAGACAAACACCCTGAGATGTGTATTTCTTGGAGGGAAGTTAGATGGTTGATGACCATTGCATACTCCAACACAGATTCACATTCACTAAATGATAAACTGTCTCCATCAAGTGTCATCTCTTTACCCCATCCTTGATGACCTTCTTGTATTTCCAGTTTGCTCACTTTCAAAACATCCAACGAGGAAGAAATGATTCGCATTAGCACACTATTAAGCATATCTCCCTTTAACATTGGACAATCGTTTATTTGAAGGCTCTTAAGCTGAGGAAAAGCTTCTGAGTCAGGTAAGCACCACTCCTCCCAACATGGCATGTTATCAAACTCCAAAAGCTGCAATGAGGGAAATAGTGCAATAGGCGAAGAATGTTGATAGCCTTCATTCTTGTAAAACTCCATGCCAACACTCTTGAGCTGTCCGAAATCATCAATGCGAAGGGACTGAAGAGATGGCAGCTGTCCAAGTGAAGGCAGCAAGTAGCAATTGTTGCAAGACTCTAGAGATACACTAGTCATATTTTGGTATGAACAATTCCCCACCCAATTTGGAAATGTTGTACCCCTGTATCCCCATATTGTCAACTCTTTCAAGCCATTGTGCGGTTGCAAGTTATCCAGTATATCTCTTTCAGTTTGTGTGTCAGAAACCATATCATCACTTGAAGACCATTCCAACCATAATTCGTCAATGTGCTTCTTATCTCTTATCTTTGCATTCCTTGCCTGATTGACATAAATAACATTCTCCAGTTTCTGAATCCCAAATGATCCATGAAGATTTGGAAGCCCTCCTAACTCTTGGATTCCACTATCTTCATTCTTGCCTACCATGTAGTTGCTTAAAATGTGCAACTGGTTCAATTTGCTCATTCCCTTTGGCATTTCTTTTAGATGAGTACCCCATATATCAAGATGCCGCAAATTCACAAGATTGTACATGCCATTGGGTAGCATCCTCAACTTTGAACAATATCTTAGCTTTAATGTTTGTAGATTACACAACTTGCACAGTGACTCCGGCAATGTCTTAATCTCAGTCTGAGAGAGATTCAAATAGCGCAAGTGGATCAGTTTGCCCATTGAATCAGGAAATACACAAAGTTCATCAAAGGATAAAACTCTCAAGTATTTATTCTTTGACAATATGTCACATGTTAACCTTGTGCTTTCTTTCCTAACATGAAATTGAGCATTATTGATAAACAAGAATGTCCTCAAAGATTCTATACTTTTAGAGGAACAGAGTTTTTCAAAGATTGGATAATCGCATGACAAATGACGAGTCAGAATCCTCATCTCTTCATTTTCACCAAGTTCTTCTGATAATCTACAATAAAATTCTCCAGCAAGAAAAGTTGCCAGGTCATGCATGAGATCATGCATCACAAAATACTTCTCACTGCTTTCGACCTGCTTGAAAAATAGTCTTGAAGCCAAGTCATCAAAACATTCACGACCAACTTCTTCCAAAGTTTCTCTCCTCTTTGGTGCTCGCAAAGGATCTTCAGCCATCCATAGCAAGATTAATTCATCTTTATCAAATTTATGGTCTTTGGGATACAATGAACAATAAACAAAGCACCGTTTTAAATAGGCAGGCAGATGATAGTAACTTATTAACAATGCTGGAAGAATCTTACTATCTGTCACAGGAAATTCCCAAATGTCACTCGATAGTACTTTATTCCATTCTTCTACATCATGCTTTGAGCGCAACAAGCGTCCAAGTGTTTCTGCAGCTAAGGGCAAGCCATCACACTTCTTGACAATCTTTCTACCTATTTCTTCAAGTTCTGAACTCCCATTTGATTCAGGAAAGGATGAATTGTCCGCAAAAATAGACCAGCAATAATCATCTGACAGACCATTGAGAAAGTAAGAGTTATAATTTTGGACTATTGGACCAACATTTTCCTTGCGAGTAATTAGAAGAACAGTACTTCCCTTCCTCCCATATTGAAAAGGAGTAATAAAACTTTTCCACTTGTCACCATCATTACTCCAAATATCGTCCAAAACAACGAAGAACTTCTTTTCCGACAATTTTTCCTTCAAATCTTGTTGAAGTAAATTAAAGCCGTCAAGACAACAAACACCGGAAGTGATCTCCTTTATAAGATTCTTTGTAGTCTCAACGATATCAAAATTTTCAGAAACACAAATCCATGCTTTTAGATCAAACCCCTTCATCAAATCTGTATTGTTGTAGAGGCATTGTGCTAAAGTAGTTTTACCAACCCCGCCCATACCAACAATAGAGATGACGGACAAGCTATGATGATTGTTGTCATTTAGCATCTTGATTAATGCCTGTTTGTCATCATCCCTGCCGTACACAATCCCCCTTTCAAGAGAAGTGGATGGAGGTCTCCATGAGGAGCTACCCGTTGGAATCTCTTTAAGACCAAGAGTATCTTTGAGTTTCTGAAGATCTTCTATTCTTTTAACCACCTCTTCTATCTTGGTCGCCATCTTCCTATCAGACAAATTAATTAAGCTAGGAAGCCGAGTGCGTACCTTGCTGCGAATTTCAGCTTTGATGAGTGTTGGGTTTTTGGGCTCCCTTCCTATGTGGAGAAAAAGCCCAAATGCTAGTATCCAAACATGATTAGTTGAAGTGGCTGAGGTGAGTTAGGGTTGAGAGAGAGAGGTCATTTTTGCAAGGAGAACACCAAACACTAGAGAGAAGAGATGAGAGAAAATCATTTTCGCACATACACAAAGCTGTCTCTGTAAATTGGTCACTGCAGATTCGTTAACCGTTGAATCGAGCTCAAATTTGGACAGGGTGTTCTACACATCTGGTTCTTTGATTTCACCGTTCGGATCTTCAATTCAACCTTTGTAGCTGGAGATATTGGCCACGCACAGTAGCTCTGTTTTTGTGGTATTTTCATCTTCTTGTTCTTGTTTTGAAAACTTTGAAGCTTGGGTTGTTTGGCTTGTTGTATGCACGTTTTGTGCAGTAATTTGTGACTCTCTTGTACCCTATTTTTCATCATAGTGAAGCTATATCCTGGTCTTGGTGACTCGTGGTTTTTACTTCTCTAATTGAGGAGGTTTTCCACGTTAAAAATCTTGGTGTGTTAGCTTGCTTATAATTTTTTGTTTATGTGATTTTTCCGCTGCTATTGGGTATTATTGTGCTGGTGTTAATACTTGTTGTGAGTGGATATTGTTGCTCCTCTGATTCTTGCAAGTAGGGAATTGTGTTTTATTCCTATCAATGAGGACACGGTCCAGCAAGTCATCAGCAGTGTAGAGAGCATCCCTGAGACTATGAAGCCACTCCCTGACGAGTTCGTTTCCAAACTGCTTCTGCTCAGCGTCAGCAGCCAGAGCTTTGGCAGCCAAGAGAGCAGTCTTGAGCCTCTCAACCAGCTTCCGATCCAGCTTCTTGCCCACCACCAAGTTGACAAACTCAGATGAAATGAGCCGGTCAAGAACAACGTTGGCGAAGCCAGAAAGTAAAGCTCCAACAACAAGTGTTTCAGCCATGATATGATACAGATCACAACAACAGCAAATGAATCAGTGAGTGAATGGATTTCCAGAATGTAACCAGAGGAGAGCAATGTTACTGCAATAATGCATGCAACTTGCAAGGTATTATTACTATTCAACAATAATGGGCATATAACGACATATTATGAAGGTCCCTCAGCAAAAAGAAGTTGCCATCATGCGGAAACTTGTAATAATAGTTGAAAGTTGAAATATTTAAATAGACGTATAATTAAAATTACAAAAATACTTTTTGTACACTAAAATTAGCCACTAAAATTAATTATTATATATTTATGTATAAATATATGTATTAATTAACACATTTTTAATATATATTTTATATTTTAATATATATTTTATACGAATAGTTATTTTTTATGAACATGTAGCATATTAAAAAACATATACGGCAACAAATTTTTTGTGAAGTTAACATCTTTCTCAGATATTAACTTAAAGAATGAAAACATAAAAAAATACAATATAAAATTATAAATAAAACTTTCTCCAACCCAACATACAAGAGAATGCAGATGAAAATTGAGTGTTTTGGATTATGTTTATTTTGTTTTAGAGATAATATTTATAATTATGTTTTGAATTATGTTTATTTGGCTTTGGAAACAATATTTATAATTATGTTTTGGATGAAAACTTGATTTATAACTATGTTAATTAGATATTTATAGTTATAAAGACTTTAATATTTATAAATATAAAAATTATAATTTGTTTATACCTTTAAAAATTATAATAGTTAAAAGTGAAAAACAGAAGAATTTTTTTTTACCTTTATATATATTATTTAATAGTTAAAAAAAAAAGAGGATACTTGGCGGGCTTAGCCTGCTGGCCCGCAGCCTGCCATTAGGCGGGTGATAAACCCCATTTTTAGGGTTTATCTTGTGGTAACAGACTAACAGAGCCTAATACTGGCTTGTATTTTCTCTGACATTCGCAAGAAAACTCGCATATCGAAATTGATTACATAGTGTGTTAGAAACAGCTTTTACAATAGTTGTTTTACCAATTCCGCCAATACCGTAAATGCCAACCATTCTAACATCATCAGATCCAGGTTCTAACAGTGAGTATACTTCTGAATTCTGATACACGAGCTTGGAGTCCAACAGGGTGTCCAGCTACATTTAGCGGAATGCGATTCAACTTTTGGGATACTTCATCCACTACATTTAGCTATATATGTGTATGATTTGATCAATGTATCAATAGATATTATATTGGTGCATATGAACATAATTTAACAATTATCAATAGTTAATATAGAATTCAATAATTTCTCCAGAAATTTTGTAATTTCATTGAAATTGAGTATGATACATCTGAATAGTACATTGTTCCACCAAGATTGGTATAAACTATATGAATACTTGGCCTATGCAGGTTATGCCTCCTTAAAAAACCTCTATAGACCAAACCCCTGGAGCTTGGGAAAAAATCCAATAGAGGAAAAAGAGTACATCAACCATGCATAATTTAAGGAATAATAAAAAAGAGCTCGACAACTTTTATAACTTCATATAACTAAACTCTAGAATAAAGAACACTCTTGGAGTCGGCAAGAAGAAGAACAGTGAGTTCTGGGGGAGGGTTGATCATAAGAGAAAACGTATAATTTGAAGAAGAACCCATCTTTGCCAAAAAATCAGCACACGAATTTCCTTCCCTCATGATATGATAGATAGTGACGTCCCACTCAAGAAGCATCAACTGATGAATTTCTTCGACAATGTGTGTGAATTCTGGAAAGTCTTCGGCATTGTCATGAATAATCTTCAGAGCCACCATGCAATCACTTTCACATTCCACCTTTCTGTACCCAGATTGCCATGCCAACCACAAACCATGCCGAATAGCCATTAGTTCGGCTTCGACACTGTCGGCAAAGCCAATATAGCTGACAAATCCGGCAATACAGTTGCCATCTTGATCTCTGAGCAAGCCGCCACATCCTGCTCTTCCTGGATTTCCTCTTGAACTTCCATCCACATTGAGTTTGATGGCCCCTTCGGAAGGTGGAACCCAGCGAACCAGCATCCTTTGCCTACAAACACAGTAAAACGTCGAACTAAACATAACCAAAAGAAAATTTAGAAATAATTCACTGAATATTTTATAAAAGAACATAGTTCTCCAACATACTCAATGCTCAAATTTAAAATCACAGATTAAAAGAACCAGAAATATCGAATATTCAGAGTGCTATCGAATATTCCCTTTCTGATTGCTCGGGACAACAGACTTCACTCAAGTTGTAAAGTATTGAAATAAATCTTGAAATTATTTTATATATGTTTAATGTCTTTGTGCCTGGGATTGTTATAGATTTTTTTCGTTTACTCCGTTCAGGTGCTATATGAAGCCTTTTGGAATCCCGTAAATTAGATTGTTGAAGCTACCCTTTGATCTTCACCGACTTTGAAATACAATCATCAATCATCAAACGAATCCCGTAAATTAGATTTAGTACGTTTCATTTTTAAATATTTTTTATTTCAATTTTTTATATTTTTAGATGCGTGTATTTTAAGCTAATTAGTTGACTGAATTAATATTAATTTTCTTGAGTTTTTCTTTCAAAAAGTGCAGTTGACTAAATTCTACTTCATTAAAGTGTTAAAATATCGTTCACGTATATTCTCATTGGTTGAAACAAAAGCTGATAAAATAAAGTTACAAAACAAATGGATTTTTTTAAAATAAATAAATGTTTTATTTAGTCTAGTAAACTAAATTAATTATATTATATAATATAAATTAAAATATGTTATATTTTTAAGAATTAGTTTACGGCAACAAATTTTTTGTGAAATTAACATCTTTCTCAGATATTAACTTAAAGAATGAAAACATAAAAAAATAATATATAAAATTATAAATAAATTTTATTAATCACGATATATTAAAATTTATACCTACTAATTGGATGTTGTGTTGGAATGAATAACTAGTGATTGGATGTCGTGCCAATGTTGAACCGTGTTTAGAAATACTTTGGGCATTTTGTTTGACAGATTATGAGATACAGTAATATTAAAAAGAGTATATACTTTGAATATTTGTAATTTTATTTTTATTATCAAAGTTTTAATGTATATGTTAGTGGCATTTAACTATTATTTTTTAATTCAATTGACATGCATTAAATTTAATTGATTAAAATGATTAAAGTTTTGTTGTGTCCCTTTAGTGACATATCAAAATTGATTTAAATTTTATAACTCTGGATGATAAATGACATATTGGTAGCGTTTGTTTTGAGGTACTGAGACTGAAATTCAGTATTGTGTTTGTTAGTTCAGAGACTGGTACTAAAATTTCTGTTTCTGTTTCTAAAATTTCAGTATTTCAGTATCTCCAAAAAGTAGGGACACATGGGACTGAAATTTTTAGAGATGGAGACTGAAACTTTAATAACATTTTATACCTAAAATACTTTCATTTCAATTAATTAATTCCAATTTTACCCTTTGTGCAAATTAAATTAGAGTTTCATTCTTTTCAATTCCTGTCTCCTATTTTGCACCAAACAGAATACTGAAATTTATTTCAATCCCTGTCTCTTAGTCTCAGTCTTTCTGTCTCTGTCTCTCCACCAAACGCTATCATTATTCCTATGTAAAATTCTAATTATTTTTTCTATTGCAAAATTGTGAAATTACCATCTATACAAAATTAATGACATAACACAATTACAAGAAGTAACATGGAATAAGCTGTGGCAATTTAGATGCAGATAGTGATGAACAAAGGTCACATTTTCAACCTCTATAGCATCAGTAAGTTACTAACCACTTGAAAACATTTAAAACACAAGCCCAGTCCAATCATACAGAAATTCAGTCTTTAATTGATGCTCTAAATCTCTAATACATAAAGTAAGATTACATTAGTAAAACAATCCATTATGCTTACTTTTCAATAATATATCCCTAGCAGAGATTATCTAGGGAGTAAAAAAATCATATCAATTTCTCATCACAGATTTGCCAGGTGATATTCACAGGGCCAAAGTCCTCCAGGTCAGAATCAAAACCCATGTAATTTTAATCATGCCACGGGGAGAAACCAGTACCAGTTTCTGTCAACTATAGTTCCATGTGTTTGTTCCTAGCCTCAGGATTAATCTTTTGTACAAGATACTTCTTAAGAAATACATCCTAGCAAATAGGAATCCTCTGAATAATAATTATTATATTTATTCATATAAAATCTCATGAATACAAAGATAGTGTCCCATATAAAATTGTGTAAATTTCTTTCTTTTTTTTTGGGAAAAGAAGTACTTTTTCTGTTGCAAAAGCACACAAATTCCAAATATTAAAGGTAAAACTTCCCAATTTTAGAAACAGAAAACATTGATTTGGCAAATACCTCATCAATTGGAATAGCTGATTGTTAGAATAATTGGTGTACCAATATACAAAATAGTGGCAGCAATCGAATAACAGAAATATGAAAGAAAATAGGGACAAGACACTAAAATTTTAACGCGGAAAACCCTCTCAATATAAGCGGTAAAAACTACGGGTCATTCAGACAAAAAAAAGTACCACTATAATCAAATAAGGATACAAGAGAATCTCAAATAAGTGCATAAATCATGCTTACAGTAAGTTTAAACAACCAAGCACCAATGCATATAAATTTGAACCAAAAAGATGAAAATTTACCTGAGAGAGTTATAGCCAAGGATGGCGCTGACCGTGGTTCCAAGAATGAAGAACAAAATGAGAAAGCAAAACAAGATTCATCGTGCATCTATGCACTAAAAGAGATTTCAGTGGAAGTGCAGGATGAAGATACAACTGAATTTGTGAAGGATGATGGGAAAAAAGCTTGAAGATTTCAGTGGGATTGCTTGATGAAGAAGTAACATTAGAGTCCGAATCTATGAAGCATGATGAAGATATGGTCATAATACTACTAAGTTATAAAGAAAAAGATTTCAATATACATAATACACTCACTTTACATGGCAATAACCTCTTTACTTAAGTCCAAAAGATCAAATATTCTATCACAAATACTTCTTGAATAATTTGAATTCCACCGCAGCTTAATATATGTACAGAACATTTACTCTTAGTATTAGAATAGCTTATTATAGGTATCTAATAATATTAACTTTATCCAATGATTCAATCTATGGTTAAAAATGATTACACAGCAATAACTTGATCCATCTATTTTGAAAGCTTATACACCTCATGCATGCTGTCCTACAAGAATCTTGCAACACAACAACTCTGTGAATTCTTTCCACAAATTAAGCTATCACTTTTTCTCTGTGGAAAATAGCAAAAATAAAATTAGAGGAATAGAAAAATATACCTACAACAACAAAGGCTTTTCAATCATAAGTGCCACTACTCTAACTTTCTCCATCATGTCCTTGCTTTTCAATAACATTAAGCCAAAATCAGAAAACACAGTATCTGGTTCCCAACACCTTAATCCAGCTTAATTACCACCTCCAATGATCTTAGAATTAAATGAAGATATATAGCCAATGTATAGGATTACATCTTGATATGTACACAAGCCACCTGAAGAAGATAGTAAAAACATTAAAAAAGTAAATTTAATTCATCCATTTGTTTAATACATCTAAAAGCAAATCTCAAATGTTGGATACATGGAAAAAGGATATTCCCTGTGTTTCAATTTTTGTTTGATGGTAATTGTTATCATCCTCTTTAAATGTGATTTTCTTTTGAAACATATGAGTTAACAAGTATTACATATAGCAAAGACTGTTTCTGAGAGTAATAAAGGATATTTCTTTAACTAGAACTGCAAAGTGAGAGCTTTCCCCATAAGTGGAAGAAAAGAATGCAAATTTTTCAGTTGGCATATGAGTTCAAGTGCTTAATGTTGTTTAAAGAAAGAGAAAAAAAATGACTTGAAGGAAAAGGAAATTTATGCATGTGTGAATTTAATTGTGGTAGCATGAGAAACATGAAGGTTAGCGAATTACCTGCTCAGAAATCTACGAATTTAATGGTGGGGATGTGGGAAATTTTGGGCCAGATTAGTTGATGCTTGTTCTTGCAGTGTTCTTCTAGCAAAGAACACCATTGAATTCGAAGTAGCAAGAGAGAGGGAGGCAGCTTTTCTCCTGCCATATTCTCCAGCTTCCAACAGCTTGAAATGTGCAATTGCTGAAGGAAGGTGAGGTGGAGAAGCTCGTTGCACTCCAATGTCTCCAGATTCTTGAACCAGCATATCTCAAGAGTGGTAAGGGAAGGAAAGTGAGGCAGCGAACCCACCTCTGGGTATGACTTTATTATGCTCCCACTGCCATGACCTGAGATGGTGAGATGAGTGAGGAGGTCCAAGTTGCCCAACCATGATAGACCCCTCACTTGTTCCTCGCATTCTCCGGCAAACCACCCTCTGGCCACCTACAAATGTTTGGGCAACCTTGTATGTCCAGAGACTCTTAAGTTTAGGAGAAGAGTATTCATGCCAGGTGGCAATGCCTCCAACTTCGAGCACTTGCTAACATGGAGATGAGTCAAGTTGGGTGTAGCCAGTCCTTCTTGGGGAAAAGACACTAATTGGGAGCAGTTAAAGATGGTGAGACGTTGAAGAGAAGCGTGTGGTGGCTCTGACATTGACACTGATTCCAGATTTGAACTCTCTTTTATCTGGAGATTCCTGAGAGTAGGAAAGGCATCCAACGACAATGAGGTCAGTGAATCACAGCTTTCATATATTTGCAGATCTACCAAATCATACTTCTGTTGTTGCTGGAGTAATTCAATGCGGTGGCAACGAAAGATTGTGAGTTTTTGCAAAGATTTGGGTAAACAATTGCCCCCCAAGGATACAACAGACTCAGACCATGAGATATATATTTCTTGGAGGGAATTTAGATGGTGGATGATCCTTGCCTTAAATGCACACTCCACCACAGATTCAAATCCACTAATTGATAACCTATCCCCATCAAGTCTCATCTTTTTACTCCATCTTTCACCATCTTGTATATTCAGTTGGCGCACTTTGGAAACATCCGATGAGGAAGAAACGATCCTCATTAATACCTGATTAACCATACTTCTTGAATAATTTGAATTCCACTGCAGCTTAATATATGTACAGAACATTTTCTCTTGGTATTAGAAATAGCTTATTATAGGCATCTAATAATATTAACTTTGTCCGATGATTCAATCTATGGTAAAAAATGATTACACAGCAATAACTTGATCCTTCTATTTTGAAAGCTTATACACCTCATGCATGCTGATTCCTTTTGCTGTCCTATATGAATCTTGCAACACAACAGCTAACTGTGATCATAAAGAATTGGCAAAGACAGAAACACTACTTTATAACTCTTTTCTTTGCACAAATCAAGCTATCATTTACTTTTTCTCTGTGCAAATAGCAAAAATAAGATTATAGAGAGGAATAGAAAAATATACCTACAACAACTAAAGCTTTTCAATAATAAGTGTGACACCAACTTTCTCCATCATGTCCTTGCTTTTCAGAAAACACAATATCTGGTTCCCAACGCATTAATCCAGCTTAATTAGCACCTCAAATGAACTTAGAATTAAATGAAGATATATAGCCAATGTATAGGATTACATCTTGATATGTACACAAGCTACCTGCAGAAGATAGTAAAAACATTCAAACAGTAAATTTAATTCATCCATTTGTTTAATACATCTAAAAAAAATGAAATGTTGGATACATGAAAAAAGGATATTCCCTGTGTTTCAATTTTTGTTTCATAATAATTGTTATCGTCCTCTTTAAATGTGATTTTCTTTTGAAACATATGAGTTAACAAGTATTACATATAGCAAAGACTGTTTCAGAGAGTAATAAAGGATATTTCTTTAACTACAACTGCAAACTGAGAGCTTTCCTGATAAATAAAAGAAAAGAATGCAAATTTTTCAGTTGGCATATGAGTCCAACTGGTTAATGTTGTTTAAAGAAAGAGAAAAAAATTTGACTTTAAAGGAAAAGGAAATTTATGCATGTGCAAATTTAATAGTGGTAGCATGACAAACATGAAAGTTAGAGAATTACCTGCTCAGAAATCTCTACTCAGAAATTCGTCGGCCATCGACTAGAATGGTGGGGATGTGGGAAATTTTGTACCAAATTTGTTGATGCTTGTTCTTGCAGTGTTGGCCCAGCAAACCACATTCGTCAATTTTGAGTAGTAAGAGAGAGGGAGGCAGCTTTTCACCTTCCATATTCTTCAGCTTCTCACAGAATGAAATGTCTAGTTGTTGGAGGGAGTTGAGGCGTAGAAGCTCGTTGCAGTTCAATGTCTCCAGATTCTTGAACCCCCATATCTCAAGAGTGGTAAGGGAGGGAAGGCAAGGCAACGAACCCACCTCTGGGTATGACTTTATTATCCTCTTACTGCCATGACCGGAGACGGTGAGATGAGTAAGGTTGTCTAAGTTGCCTAACCATGATAGACTCCTCAGTTGTTGCTCGCAATCTCCTACACTAAGCTCTTTCAGGTTAGGCGCCAAACCGCCCTCTGGAGACCTACAAATGTTTGGGCAACCTCGTATGTCGAGAGACTCTAAATTTGGGAGAAGACTATTCATGTCACGTGGCAATGCCTCTAACTTTGAGCACCAGCTAACATGGAGATGAGTCAAGTTGGGTGCAGCCAATCCTTCTCCTGGAGATGACACTATCATTGAAACTGATTCCAGATTCTCACACCCTCTTATCTGGAGATTCTTGAGATTGGGAAAGGCATCGAGCCACAATGAGGTCAGTGAATCACAACTGTATTCTATTAGTAGCTCTACTAAATCATACTTCTGCTGCCGTTGCTGGGGGAATTCCAGTTTTCTGCAGCCCTTGATTGTAAGCTTTTGCAAATATGCGGGTAAACGATTGCCCGCAAAGGATACAACAGACGAACACCCTGAGATATATATTTCTTGAAGGGAAGTTAGATGGTGGATCATCCTTGCCTTAAATGCATACTCCACCGCAGATTCAAATCCAATAATTGATAACCTATCCCCGTCAAGTCTCATCTCTTTACGCCATCTTTGATGATCTTCTCGTATTTCCAGTTGGCGCACTTTGGAAACATCTGATGAGGAAAAAACGATTCTCATTAATACCTGATTAACCATATCTCCCTTTAACTTTCGACAATTTCTTATAACAAGGCTCTTAAGCTGAGGAAAGGCTTCTGAGTCAGGTAACTGCCACTCCTCCCAACATGACATGTCAGCGAGGCAAAGGGTGCAATAGGCGAAGAATGTTGATGGCCTTCGTTCTTGTAAAACTTCTTGCCAATGCTCTTCAGCTGATCAAACCTTTCAATGCAGAGGGACTTTAGAGATGGCAGTTGTCCAAGTGAAGGCAGCATGCAGCAATTCTTGCAATCCAACAGTGATACACGTGTCATATTGCTGTAGGAACAGCGCCCCAACCAATCTGGAAATATTTTACCTTTGTATCCCTTGATTCTCAACACTTTCAAGACACGGTGAGGTTGCAAGCCGTGGAGTATATCTTGTTCATCAGTATGTGTGTTTGAAACCATATCATCATCACCTGAAGACACAGACCATTTCAACAATAACTCCTCAATGTGCTTCTTATCTATTATCCTTGCACTCCTTGCCTCATTGCCATCAACCACATTCTCCAATTTCTCAATCTCAAGTGATCCATGAAGATTTAAAAGCTCTCCTAACTCTTGAATTCCATTGTCTTCTTGCTTTCCCACGACAAAGTTGCTTAAAATGTGCAACTGTTTTAATTTGCCCATTCCTTTTGGCATTTCTTTCAGAGGAGTACCCCTTATATCAAGACACCGCAAATTCACAAGATTACACATACCATTGGGCAGCATAGTCAGCTTTGAACAATCTTGTAGCTTTAATATTTGTAAATTACACAAATTGCACAATGACTCGGGCAGTATCTCAACATCACTTCTAGAGAGACCCAAATAGCGCACTTGGATCAATTTACCTATTGAATCAGGAAATATATTGAGTCTATCAAAGGACAAATTCTCAAGTATTTATTCTTTGACAATATGTCACACGGTAATGTTGCGCGTTCTCCCCGGATATAAGGTTTATCATTGACATACAATAGTGTCCTCAAAGATTCTATTTCACTAGAGGAGCATGCTTTCTCAGGGATTGAATGAGTGTATGACAAATGACGAGTTAGAATATTCCTCTCTTCCTTTTCACCAAGTTCTTTTGAGAATCTATAATAAAAATCTCCCGCAAGAAAAGTCGCCAACACATGTATCAGATCATGCATCACAAAATACTTCTCATCATCATTCTTGACCTGCTTGAAAAATAGTCTTGAAGCCAAGTCATCAAAACACTCGCAACCAACTTCTTCTAAAGTCTCTCCCTTCCTTGGTGGTCGTAAAAGATCTTCAGCCATCCATAGCAAGATTAATTCATCTTTATCAAATTGATAATCTTTGGGATACAATGAACAATAAACAAAGCAGCGTTTTAAATGTGCAGGAAGATGATAGTAACTTATTAACAATGCAGGAACAATTTTACTATTTGACATAGGAAATTCCCAAATGTCATTCGATAGTATTCTATTCCATTCTTCAACACGATCACACCTCTTGACAATCTTTCTACCTATTTCTTCCAGTTCCGAGCTCCCATTTGACTCAGGAAAGGATGCATTGTCCACAAAAATAGACCAACAATCATCATCTGACAGTTGCTTGAGAATGTAAGAGTTATAGTGTTGGACTATTCGACCAACATTTACCTTGCGGGTAGTTAGGAGAATAGTGCTTCCCTTTTTCCCATGTTGAAAAGGGGTGATAAAACTATTCCACTTGTCAGCATCTTCACTCCAAACATCATCCAAAACAATGAAGAACTTCTTCTCTGACAGTTTTTTCTTCAAATCTTGCTGAAGTAAATCAAAGTTGTCAAGACTACAAACACCTGAAGAGATCCCCTTTATAACATTCTTAGTAGTCTCAATGACATCAAAATTTTCAGAAACACAAACCCATGCATTTAGATCAACCCCGTCCATCAAATCCTTATTGTTGTACAGGCATTGTGCTAAAGTAGTTTTACCAACCCCACCCATACCAACAATAGAGATGACAGACAAGTTATGATCATTGTTGTCATTTAGCATCTTGATTAATGCCTGTTCGTCATCATCCCTGCCATAGACAGTCCCCCTTTCAAGAGAAGTGGATGGAGTTCTCCATGAGGAGCTACCCATTGGAATCTCTTTCAGATCAAGGCTATCTTTAAGTTTCTGAAGATCTTCTATTCTTTTAACCACCTTGTTTATCTTAGTCACCATCTTCCAAGCAGATAAATTAAGGCGGAGAGGAAGGCGAACGCGTACCTTTTGGCGAATTTGAGCTTTGATGAAGACACGGTCCAGCAAGTCATCAGCAGTGTAGAGAGCATCCCTGAGACTATCAAGCCACTCCCTCACGAGTTCGTTTCCAAACTGCTTCTGCTCAGCGTCAGCAGCCAGAGCTTTGGCAGCCAAGAGAGCAGTCTTGAGCCTCTCAACCAACTTCCGGTCTAGCTTCTTGCTCACCACCGAGTTGACAAACTCAGGTGAAATGAGCCTGTTAAGAACAAGGCTGATGGAGCCAGAAACTAAAGCTCCAACAACAAGTGCTTCAGCCATGATATGATACAGATCACAACAACAGCAAATGAATCAGTGAGTGATTGGATTCTCAGAATGTAAGGAAGAGAGAGCAATATTGCAATAATGCTTGCAAGGTATTCAACAATAATAAAAGGTATATAGCGAGATATCACGAAGGTTCCTCACCAAAAACACGTTCCTAATTTTTATATTCTTCTTTGAAAGTTGAAACACAATATTCAAATAGCAAAAGGGTGATCAACCGAAACTAGTCTTTATGGAAATTAATTAACTATATAATTTAAAGTAGGATCATCATCATATGATGTCAATACATATTATTATTAGTAACAATAATGGATAGTGTGAGGTTAAAATATGTTGGCAATATAGCATAGACATTGACTTCAAGTGGTAGCTGCCTTGAAGGTTACTCGTCTGTGTTTTTAATTCCGAAAGATGCAACAAATTAAAATTGCAACATGAAGATTTAAGACTTTTTGCACAACCCAGCCAATAGCTAGTACGGGTCTCTAATATTTTAATTCTATAATAAATAGTTGAAACATTTAATAACAAATAATT
>NC_029773.3:2860833-2903311 GCF_000817695.3 Arachis duranensis | reverse complement strand
GAAATATCTATTCACATATACAAATAATATTTTTTCTTTTTTCACTAGAGAAATTGTATTCCATGTCAATAGCTAATATGCCACGTACACAACTCCATTAACGAATTAGCACTTGATACAAGAAACAATTTGCAAAGATTAATAGCGTTCATTTGGTCTATGTAACCGATTCCACCTAGTGGGAATGTGGGATACGGCTTTATTGTTGTCGTATCTTTTAAGACAATTTTGTCAAAATCTAAATCTTCTTTCTACAATTAAAATTGGCTGTTTACTCGGTTTTAAATTACATGAGACAATTTAATTTTCCAAGCAAGTAACAACCAGCTAAATCATTGCATAGTTGATGCAATTCTTTGAGCAGTCAGATAAGAACTTGTTAAGATCATGATGCTTGATAATTGCAAGTCAGTTGCAGATTACTTATGGAATGATTTCGCTATAGTGGTAGGCTCAAACTTTTACTGGAATGAGCTGTGTCAATTTAGATGCAGATGGTGATGAACAAAGGTCACATTTCAACCTCTATTCTCTATAGTACCTTACTAACCACTTGAAGACATTTAAAATACAAGCCCAGTCCAATCATACAGAAATTCAGTCTTTAATTGATGTTCTAAATCTCTAATACATAAAGTAAGGTTACATTTGTAAAACAATCCATTATGCTTACTTTTCAATAATATATCCCTAGCAGAGATTATCTAGGGGGTAAAAAAAATTCATATCAGTTTCTTACCACAGATTTGCCAGGTGACATTCAGCAAATAAAATACCAGTTGAACAACACGTATGGCAGAGGCAATCTGAAGAATACAATGTACCATAAATTCTTTAGTTCATGGAAACTGTATGGAGAAACCAGTACCAGTTTTTGTGATATTCACAGGGCCAAAGTCCTCTAGGTCAGAATCAGAACCCATGTAATTGTAATCATGCCACGGTGAGTTTTCATCTTCTCCCTTTCTGTTCAGAGGAACATGCAACTCTGAAACCGGAACAGGAAGAGGTTCTTCATTAAAGTACTTGTCATGGAGTAGCTCCGTTGCTGTAGCTCTCTTGGCCGGATCGTAACAAACCAGCTTTTTTACTAGAGCCACTTCGTCGGGGGAGCGATTGGGCAGGCAAGCTTCAAGCCCAGGAGGGTTTTCCACCTTACTAAATGAGATTATTCCATAATCGGGAAGTTTGGAACAACCTGGCCATGCTTTCTCATCGAGGTTGCCCAAAACATTAATAATCCTACTAAGCTGATCGATATCGGCTGTTCCAGGAAATAAGGGATCCAGTGTTAAGAGCTCTGCAAATATACATCCCAAAGACCATAGATCAATTTCTAAACCATAGTTTGTGGATCCATAAAGCAGCTCAGGAGCCCTAAACCAACGAGTTCCGACGCACGACGTGAGACAACCCGCTTCTTCTCCTTCGTCCTCCCTTGCTTCATAACTAAAGCTAGATTTCAAAGGGTCATCATCTATATCACTTGTTGTGCACGTTGCAAGACAGGAGGTATTTCCGTCAGGAATGTTTGTATCCTTATCAATGTCCTCTGCAGATCTCTTTGTTTTCAGTTCATCCAAGACTCTAAAATATTCTTCGCGAAGGACAGTTCCCTGCTCTTGATTTCCAGACCCTGCTTGGAGTGAAGAACCATCATGTTCATAAGTTTGTGGGTTCTCCTCAGAAGTATCAAATCCTGGCTCCCCAAGTATCCTTGCCTGAAAACACAGTGAATCAAAATTTCATGAAACCTTCACTATACTGAAAAAATAAGTAGTAATAAAGACAAGTAACTTAATTGAGACTAGACTACAAATTTCCAATCATTTATCATCTTTTATTGCACTCGAATTCCCTAAACATGCAAATTGTGTGACATAAATTCACCCTCATCATTCCTTTACGGAGAAAATTTGTCCCACATAAATTTCGTATCATTTATCATTTCTTAGAGGCTTAATCGAATCTAGTAATACTAAAAAAAAATTGTAATCGGATATCATAATCAGTAATTAAGCTGATAAACAAAAAGTAAACGGAATTAACTACCTGTCCAAAATCTGCCAACTTGAGAATTCCATCATCTCCGATCAACAGATTACCGGGCTTCAAATCCCGATGCACGATCATGTTCCGGTGACACGAGTCAACACCGCATAGGATCTGCATCATCCACCGCTTAATCTCCCCAACGGGGAGTCCATTCTTCTTCTTCTTCGCGTCATCAATAACGGTTGCGAGATCCGTCCTTAGGTACTCGAGCACGAGCACAGCGTCCTCATCTTCGCGCCAAAAGTACTCGTGCAAAACGACGACGTTTGGAGAACCCTGGAGAATCTGAAGCGCATCAATTTCGCGAAACGCGGACTGGTAATCGTGGATTTCTTTGAGTGCGACGATTAGATCGTCGGAGAGGCGTCGGCCGCGGTACACGTCAGCGTAAGCTCCGGCGCCAACGCGCTCCAGGATTTGGTACTTGGCGATTATTTCGGATCTGGTGTGGATGCTCCAGCTCTTAGATGGAGGATCCATGGTGACGTTACTCCAGTGTGCACGTTAGTCCCTCACCACCACGCTCATGCCACTGCCACGTGGGTGATGATCTAGAGAGAAACGATGTAAGTGATCATATTGGCGCGAGAAATGGCTGTTGCCGCCGGCGAAGGGGCGGTGGAAGGCGCTGGTCGGGATGAAGATGGATGGATAGGGACAATGAACTGACTGCGATAAAATCCATAACAGATGATATTAGGTTTGAGTTTGAGAGAAGTGATAGGGGTAAAATAGGAATATTAAATGTTCAAAATATTAAATTAAAAATAATAATATGAGAAACTCAAACTAACACTTTTATTAAAATTTTATCGGTATTTAACTGTAAAAAAATATATAATTTTATATTATTAAATATAATTTTATACTATCAAAAATATTAATAATAATTAATTAATAACTATAAATATGATGACTTTTTAACATGACTGTAATAATATAATATACAGTTAAATATCACCCTACACAAATAAAAAAAGAAAATGCTAATTGCTCGCTTTTTGGTTTCTTCCACTACCTGAATTTTCTTGACTTCTCTCTCCATGGTCCATCATTATTCAACAACAATGTGAATATGATTTCCATATCCCAGAATTCTTAGACAAAGAAAAGAATAGAACAAAGATGATTCTCAGTCTAAGAGATTTAGGGTTTTAAAATTTATGATGAAATTGGTTCGAGCACAAAGAATTAATTTAGAATTCTATTTTAAACATATTGTTATATTGTCCATGTCACACTACATATCATACCCCCAATGTAGCTGCTAATAGTCTACATTAGCATCTCACTAATGTCAGTTCACTAAAAGGACCAACAAAACATCATGTTTTGTGATGTTGGAGACTTATTTGGTAATTTTTGTAAGTCAGAGACATAACGAGGCTAATTTTTTTTATATGAAAAAAAATTGTGTGTAATTCATCGTCATAAATCATTGGTGTGTTTTTCTTGAATATGGATTAATTTTTTTTTTTAGTTTTGAATAACAAATCGGACCCTCAGATTTGGGGAGTAAAGAAATTTGAGGGTCAGATTTCATAGGGTTACAAATCTGACCCTCAGATTTGTATTTTTTTAAAAAAAAAAAAATAAACCACAAATGGTTATTAACAAAAAAATAAAATAAAACAGCAAAATCTGACCCTCAGATTTGTGATATCCATATTAAAAAAAAAACACACAAAATTTTCACCTTATTTAAAAACACCACCTTCTACCCTATATTAAAAATACAAAGCGACATAATGAAAGTGTGATAAAAATTTCATAAATCAAACTTAATATTTTCTCCAAATAAAAATAAGATCTCATTATCACTTTTACTATTTTAGCTTGTATGATTAAATTTTTTTTTATTAAATTTTCGATATAACTTCTGAAATTTAAGTATTATACTAATTTAATCTTTAAAATTTCAATTGTATTATTATTATTATTATGAGATTGATCTTTAAATACTATAAGATTCTTCAACTCCTTTAAAATAAAAGATACCATACATCACTGATTATTTAATTTTCAATTCTATTCTCATAGTTATAGTTTGAAATATTAAAAAAGTTAAAAATATTCTTAGAAAAGAATTAGTATTTTAAACTATATATGCTACCTAGAGCCTACTAGCAATTAGGACTGGCAATGAATTGGGTAGAATAGGATTTGGACTCTATCCTAATTCTACTCGTCGGTTGAAAATTTTTTTTAAATTCTATTTTATCCTATTCGTGGTTGAGAATCTCTCAACCTTAACCCTAAAGTTTTAAACCCTACCCTATCCACAGAGAAATAAAAATTTTTTAAACAAATATAAAATTCAACCATTCCAAATTTCCTACATATTAATAAAATAGAAACTAAAAAACTAAATTTAAATTAAAACTAAAAGCAATAAAATCTTAAAAAAATCTAATATAAAATTACAAATAATATGATTATCGACTAATTTAGTGGTTATTTCAAATTTTTATAAGAGGAAGATTGTGAGTTCAATATTCACTTTTTTCACTATATACATTATTTTTATATATATTATATAATATATTAGAGGTGCAAGTAGAATAAAATACTTACAAACAAATTTACATCCTATTTTACTCTACCCGCAGCGAATTGAATAGACAACCCTCGTATGTCGCCCTCTTTCACTTTCTCCTTGACTAATGAATTGGGTTTACGACATTAGAAATGGTTCACTATTACTTTCTATATCCTAAACCCAATTCCTCATACCCAAAAATACCATAGACAAATTATTTTTTATTTTCATCTCATTTCATGGTTTTGTTTTCTTTTTAATTATATATGGAGGATTATCTATTCTCCTTTTGATCTAAAGGTAAATTAGTAAAAATCAATAATAATAAAAATTTAATTATTTTGAAATTAACAAAATTATGCGTCATTCTAAATTATACTTTTATTTAGAAATAAAACTGAATTCTTTTGTAATAGAATTAGAATTTTTTTAAAAATATAAAAAATTCCAAACCCAAATTGATACATTTTGAGAACCAAAATGGATTGGACAAATAAAAAAGGACCCACTAGACGCCATGATCCAAAAGCAAAGTCCAAAAAGAAGATAGCACTCGACCAGAATGAATTGGGTTCGGAGAAGTCCAAGCAAATAGTAGTAGTTCGAGAGCTCACTCAAGGGTTTGAATCTTGAGTCAGCTTAGGAAGTTATAGAATCCGTAATAGTACTGATGCGGGTGAATCTGTATGTGTTATCTAAAAGACCCAAAAGAAAAAAATGTATTAGGTTATCCCAAGACTTAGATTGCCCTATGTCACTGACTAGCTGCCTAGTTGGGCTCAAATGATGGACCTATATAAGAACGCCCCTCTTAAGAGCATAATCTATGAAGCACAAGAACATTTCAATAAGTTCTCGTGTTTACGTGTCGGTATATTTTAAACAGATATTCATCCACAGGCGTATTTGTTATGTCCAATCATGTCTTAATAAAAGATTTTCTTTGAACACGCATAAAAACACCTAAATATCATCATGTGTCCAATAAAATTTTAATTTATATTTTAATATGAATAAAATATCAAAATATTATTATGATTTATCTAAAAAAATAATTTATATTTTATATGTATGCGTATCCCGTGTCATATGAGATTTTAAAATTCGCGTATTGGTGTGTCCCGTGTCGCTCGTGTCCATGTCAGTGTCCGTACATCATAGTGATTAATCAATTTAGGTTGGTCGAGTGATTAACTCACTCGTTTGCTTAAGCAAGTGTTGGAAGTTTGAATTCAACTTATGTATACAGCAATTCATTAGTTAGCAGCAGACAGAGTTCAAATTTGCGACAAACTAGTCCTTAGCTTGTCGAAATAAAGGATACTATGAAAAAAAAAATAAAAGAGCATATATATACCGACTCATACGAAGCATATTCCCTGCGATATCTTCCATTTGAACACTATAAATAAGATGTTGAACAAATGTTCAAAGTATGTTATCAAATCCTAATTTTTATATCTCTTGGACTAACAATGACTTGAGAATGGAGTCTCTTGCAAATATTCAATCATTGGTCTATATATTCAATTGATACTAATTGAAAGTTCGTCATCTCCTTGAGTCAACCTAAAGATTCACATAAAAAGCATGATTAACCCTACTCTCATTCTCTTCTAACCCGGTATTTGGACGAGTAATTACCCGATTAGATGATGATGATTGATGAGCAACTTGTCTCTGTAGCGGATTCCATTACAAGGTGGAGTAGAAAAATAAATATAAAAATATTTAAGATAATGATTAGGATTTTAGTCAAATATCCAAACTTTCTCATTCATTCTTACACATATTTTGATTGTATGTCTTAAGTTTATTAATATAAATCAAAATATTGACAAAAGTATATTTGAAAAGGATAAATAGAAACCACACGAGTATTTGACAAATAGCATTAGAAATTCAACTTCTATAGAAGATCTGCTATTGTGTTTTGCTTCTTGTAGCACTATGAGATCAAGTTAGTCCCTAAATATACATAATAATCAGATAGTGACCTTTGATCTTCTAAATTTATTGTCTAATCTGAATCAAAGAAACCATATTATCTAAAATCTGTGTACTTGTACATAATCAAGTGGTCAATAAAAAAATTGTACATCAATTGAGATACTTTACTAATAACAAAATCAAATTAACCCTTCCATTTTTATGCTATTAGGTGAAATAAAAAATGGAGAGAATCCATTCTCAATTTCTCATAATAACATATTACAATGTCCCAATCACTTACTTATATAACTTTGGATCCTCAAATTACTCAAAATTTGTAGATAATAATTGCAAAAAAACAAAAAAACAAAAAAAAGGTAAAAAACGTATATGAGTCAAGGAGAGTTTAAAATTACCTAAATCAGCCAAACAAAATTCTGATACATCATTCTACCAAAGAACAAATTAATGTAATTCGAATTGATATAATTCGAATTACTTGAAAGCATTGACAACACGTAATTCGAATCAACATGTCACGAATTATAAGCTTGGAGTTCGAATTGTATCAATTCGAATTAGTAGGGAGAGGTGCTTTGAAGGGAGTTCGAATCAAGTTGATTCGAATTACTCCCTTTTCGTAACAAATTCTAATAAATTTTTTTAATAAATTTATTTAAATTATACTACAAAAAATATTTTATTCTATGTAAAATAATTTTTAAAAATGACTTAAAAAATGTTAGGAGTACTATAAAAATTTGTAATGTTCTAATGACTTAGGTACTCAAATTTTAAATAAAGTACTCTACATAGTCAATAATAATTTAGAAATTAAAAAAAATATTTTATTCCATACAAAACAATTAAAAATATATTTTATTTATTTTTCCACACATATTTTCTGTCATTATATTGCCATTGGAATCCTCGTATATTTCTAATTTCTCAACCTAACCTTCACAAATTCTAACTCAATCTTCATATAATTTTACTTGAGATATGTGTCTCATATTTTGTGATTTGTATAAGTGAGTCAATATATATAAATGGATAATAGACGTATCAGTACAAGTTTTATTATTGACTAATGATAACTCTATTTATATTAATATAGAGAGTAAATCAAATAAATATTTAAATTATTGGTCTCTAAAATTTGAAAAAAAATATTATTCTTCGTTATAAATATGTTTATTATATTTTTTTAAGTGCTGTAGCTTTTAAAAAGTCGTATTTTAAAAGACAGTTTTCATAAGCTACTCTTAAAAAGTAAAAGCTTTACCAAACCAAGCCTTATTCAAATTATACGGTGAGCAATTCGAATTTTATACAATATTCTTCTGTCCTTGATAGCTCATGAATATTTTTTAATAAATTTATTTAAATTATACCACAAAAAAATATTTTATTGTATGCAAAATAATTTAAAAAATATTTTTTAAGCTATTTTTTAAAAATTATTTTGCATTGAATAAAATATTTTTTGTAGTATAATTTAAATAAATTAATTAAAAAAATTTATTAGAATTTATTACGAAAAGGGAGTAATTCGAATTATATTGTTTCGAATTACTACTAGTTTCGAAAATAGAGTAATTCGAATCAACTTGATTCGAACTCCCTTCAAAATACGTCTCCCTACTAATTCGAATTGATACAATTCGAACTCTAAGTTTATAATTCGTGATATATTGATTCGAATTACGTGTTGTCAATGCTTTCAAGTAATTCGAATTATATCAATTCGAATTATATACAAATCTAATTCGAATTGTATTGATTCGAATTATATTAATTTATTCTTTAGTAGAATAATGTATCAAAATTTTATTTGGCTGATTTAAGTAATTTTAAACTTTCCTTAACTTATATACGTTTTTTACCCAAAAAAAAAAAACCCATAGTTGTAGGCATAACAGTTGTCTGAGTCATGTGCAATTTGACTCATTCTCAAAAATATATGCCTGACTTAAATATCAGTTTCCCAAGTCCTCGTCAACCATTCCTAAATACATTAAAGTTGTGTTTCGATACGTTAAAGTTGTGTTTCGATGTTATTGGAAACTAGATTAAGATTTGCACACCTAATTTAGCTAAGTGCTCAGTTTACTAGTTCATTTAAATAAATATTAATTAAATTAAAAAATATTGTGAATAAAAAAAAGAAAAATAAAGATTTGCACCATATACAAATAGTTAAATTAATTATATTAGGTAGAATAAATTTAAGTGTTATAAAGTAATTAAATTATTTATTTATTTATTAATATTTTTTAGAAGATAGTGCTATGTGGCATAATTTAAAAGTTTGGAGATTTAAAAAAAATAGAAAAATGATTGAAAATAAATAATATAACATAAAAATATAATTGAATTTTATTAATTATGATATATTAAATATATAATAAATAGATATTATACTAATGTTTTGTTGCGTAGTATTGAATTCTGTATTGTTTTAATAATGTTTGAGTTGCATTTTCGAGAAGATGGGATTTGAGAGCATTTTATAATGCAAAAGTTGTTATATTTTCACACAATTTAATTTCAACTAATGTGTAGAAATAGGCTTTTTAGCGCCATAATCATTCAATTGTGTTAAAAAATATATATAAAAAAATAGTAAAAAGAATGTGATCATGAAAACATGTATGTAAGAAGTACCATTCCCTTCTTTGAATAAGGCAACATTTTCATTATATTGTAGAATAAAATTAAGATTGTTATCTTTATTAACTTCGCTGTCACGCACTTAAATACCAAATAAGGAAAGATAGGCCAATAAGCTATTATAACAGTGTTGAGCAAATTAAAGGTGAATTTATTGGAAAAAGAAAATTTTAAAGTGTGTCTTATGGGTTCGGACATTATTTAAAGAGCATAGATGAAAAATTATTTTATCGTTAAATGTATAAAAAAAATAAAGTTAATATTTGTGTCAAATTTTTATAATAAAATTAATATATATATATATATATTAAAAAGTAATCATTAAATTAATTATTATATATTTATGTATATTTATATATATTAATTCACATATTTTTAGTTAAATGACTAATAAAAATAATTAAATTTACAATAGACAAATAATTAAATTTATTTACAATAGTATAATAAAAAAGATTTATGAAATGTATAGCAATGATTTTATTAGTATCTGATTTTTAATGTATACATAGTATGATTAATTTCATAAAAATATTTTTAAAATCCTTAGTTAGTATTTTTAGAACAATTGGTAACAATAATGTTAGCACTAAATTGTTTGAATTCTAAGTATATTATTTTCTCCAATTTGTTGAGAGAACTTTTTTACAAAAATAACTAAATGGCACTTAAATATAATAGAAAAAATATTAGTTTTACAACTAAAAACAAAAATAAATATTTTTTATGTTAAACTATAAATTAAAAGGAGACATAATATTCAATCACAAAAATTTTTAAAAATTAGAATAGAAACAAAGCTGATCTTTTTTATTTCTAAATTTATATAGATGTGTTATTTTCTCAAGATAAATTTAAAAGTCTTCTTAATCTGTAAATATGTTAAGAGAACTTATATGAATATATATAATATTCGTGTATATTACGGAATTAGAGAAGACTGAGCTTATGTACAGACCAGAAAATTTACATAAACTTAGTGGAGATGAATGTAATAAATTTTTGCCAAAAATGTAGAAACATTGTGTCAACTTCACCTTCAAAATTTTCCCATTTATTTGCTACCCTTAATTTGAAATTTCCACACAAGTGCACAACCCACCAAAAGAGATAAAGAAGTAACCCACTTTTTCTTGCCCAAATTGCACGAAGAAATAATATATTTGTATATTTTAGAATATGTGTAAAAACAGTATTTTAAAAATATTTATAATTGTTAGAATATAATTAGGATCAATTAATATTATTTATTATATCTGAATATTTATTATAGGAGATTACGTCTTTATTATTTTAATTCATTTAGCACCTAGAAATACCTCTTGTATATTGTACTTTTGATCACAACTCAATAATACACTTTTTAGATTACTCTCTCAGACTACTTTGTCATCCGCTGCTTACCTATTCTCATGAAAAAATCATATAATTTTCGTTCTCTCGTGACAGTTCTGTCTGCGTTCTCTCGTGGCAATTATATCTGCGTCTTCTTGTGGCATTTTCGTTTGTGTTCTCTTGTGGCAGTTCCGTCTGCATTTCGTTTGTGTTTCCTTGTGGTTGTTCCGTCTGCGCTTCCTTCAGTAAGTAGCAGTTCCGTCTGTGCTTCCTTCAGACAAACGGCAGTTCCATCTGCGCTTTCTTCTGACAGTTCCATCTGCACTCGTTCTATTCGTTTATGCATTTTTTTATTTCGTGATATTAATTTTTAAATAAGTTTCAAACTTTGAGTTTGAGGGAGGATGTTAGAATATAATTAGGATCAATTAGTATTATTTAGTATATTTGAATATTTATTATAGAAGATTACGTCTTTATTACTTTGATTCATTTATCACTTATAAATACCTCTTGTATATTGTATTTTTTATCACAACTCAATAATACACTTTTTAAATTACTCTCTCAGTCTCTTGTTTCTAACAATAATCATTCATCCTATTGTTTTGTTTATTTTTAAATATTATAATAAGAAATAATAAATATACTATAAAATCATATAAGTTTTTTAAATCATTACACGTAATCACAAGTTTTACTAATTTGTTTCCTAGTGTTACCATAATTGATTTGCATTTCTACCACTAATTTGCTATATAATAATATAAATAAAACGGTAATCAAATGTATCACAAAACAGACTTAATTTCTTCTTATACAATTAAGTCATAAAATTAATTTAGGTTCTTTAAATGATTGATTTACTCATCTGTTTAAATAATAAATTTATTAGTCAGTGATATAGATCTTTAAATATATAATAAATTAATCTTTATTTTATCAAATTAAAAAATATTATTTAAAAAAAAAAGACACTTAAGTCATCACCTTCAAATCCTTGAGCACAAAACTGTTTGGTCTGTGCCATACTTTTTATTTAAACTCACATCCCTTTTCCTAAGTATGTTTGGCAGGAAAAGTGACAATGAATTATGGCTAAATAAATTATGTATATAAAATTAAATTTATAAGATTAATAGTCAAATTAATTTTTAAAAAATAGAGTATTTTTTAAATTTATTTTTAAAAAATTTTATCAATCAAAATAGTTTTTTAAAGATTATAAATTAATCATAGTTATCTTCTAATTACTTTATTAATAATTTTTGTCAATAATTAAGGATATAAAATATTAACTGACATTCTGACAGCATATGTAATAGCTAATATTTCAATTAAATACTGATTAAATATATTCATCAAAATCTCTATTAATTTAGTCTCTTTTTCTAATTATATAAATTATAATGTCAATATATCTTAGCAACTAAATTGATAAATTTTTATAAATATATTTAATCGATATCTAATTAGACATGTTAGATGTTATATATATTGTCAATTAACATTTTATATCATTAATAATTAATAGAAATTATTAATGGAGTGACATTGAAAGACGAATATAATTAATTTATAATTTAAAAATTAAAGACCAATTTAGTTGATAAATTTTTCAAAAGAATAAATTTAAAAAATATTCGATTTTCTTAAAATTAATTTTACTATTAACCCTTAACTCGTATATAATTTGTCTATTGGTGTTGACTGTTGACTCTTCATATAATGCAACCTACATAAAATACATAAAATAGCCAGACCTCATCAAACTCGGAAAGCTTCTATGAAATTTTATTCCATCAGTGGATTTCTTTAATTTAATGGCAAAAAATAAAAAATAAAAATGAACCACTCGAATTGAAGTTGGAGTTATAAGGCAGCGAAACTCTCTTATTATCACAATATTATTAATTTTTATTCATAATAAATATTTTTTAAAAATTAACAATAAATAATTCGTAGATGGTAGTGTGGAGGGTCGTTGCACGTTCGTAGTGTGTTGAATATAGATATATCATTGGTTAAAAAAAATAAATAGATAGCAACGGGAGTTATTATTAGTTATAAACTTATAATAAATTGACCTGTTAAGTCAAATAGTGTATGAGACACAAAAATAATTATGCAAACATGTCTTTTCAAGTAAAATTTCATTTGATTTTGTTTAAATTTTTTATAGATATTTTTATTTATCTTATACTATTTTTTTTCAGTAATAATCAAATTTTAAATTTATTAAATATAAAATTTTTGATATTATATTATAAAATTATTTTTTAAAATTTAAACTAATAAAAAAAATATATAAATTATATCTCTAACAACATGAATATAGACTATATTAAATGACTTAAAACATTTGGCCCATATGTAACAAGTTATTTAATAAGAGTAGACACTTAAATAATTATCTTATCTTTGTCCGAATCTGAATTAGTCTTTGTCGAATTAATATCTTGTCCTCATTATTTATTTTTTGTCAGTAAAACCTACGTACGCGTTGATTATTATATTGTCGACTAAAGAATATAGTTTAAATCAGTACACGATACACAACAAAGAGTTAAATTAATTATATTATCTAGTATAAATTTAAAATATTATAATATTTAGAGATAAATTAATAAATATAAATATAATTAATATTTTAATAATTGAAAATAGTGTTTAATTTTTTAATTTTTATATAACTAATATGTACAGTTATATAAAAAATAGAAAATTAACGAATACAAGTACACATTCATTTAGTATATAAGTTCAGCAAACTAAAAAAATAAAAATAAAAGCTATAGTCATCAATTAAATTCTTCGTATAATTGTGCAAAAAATTAGTGAATAGTAAAAGTGGCGTAAAAAATAAAAAAAATATGTAAAATAAATGTTGATTTATATATATTAAATATAAGGAGTGAATATAAAAAAGGAGAATGAATTAGATTTTGACTCAATTTATAGCTGTTAAAAATAATTAACAATAACATTAATATTGAAAGTATAGAATATTCTATATAAAGATAAAGAGTAAAAATAATGAAAAACTAGAGTTAAACATCAATTTTACAATGAAAAGATAATGAAAAATGATTATATTAGAGAATAAAATAAATATTAGAACTCAATTATAACTATTAAAGAGACATAATATTAGAAAAGAATTTTATGACATTACATAAGGATAGAAATTATGAGGAGATAAAAATATAATAAAAATTTTATGACATAATGCAAAAATAAAAGTTATTTCACTTAAAAAAATTATTATGTGACAAAATAAAATGAAATCAAATATTTAAAAATGATTGTGAGATTATATTAGTTTCTTTTTTAAATATTACGAATAGATACAGAATTAGAGACACATTTTTTGTACACTACAAGAGAGGCGGAGAATTGCGGCGGTTTTTGGTGTGATTAGCGCCGGTTTTAAATTGTCGCAAAAACCAATTCCAGCGGTTGAGTGAATTGTCCTGGATAGTGGCGCGGGCAAATGTTTTAGCGGCGGTTTCCAGCAATCGCTGGTATAACCGACGCTGTTTCACTATTTTGCGGTAGATAATTTAGAGGCGGTTTAAAACTGCCGCTAAAACTGAATCAATTAAACGAACCATTGACCGACTTCCTGTTGCGAGTGAGCTGCTTTTCATTATCTATTTGCTCCCACCGAGTTAGCCTATTGTAGATCTCCTGATCATCTGCCAATGGAGTTTCCTTTCTTCCAATAAAAAAAAAAAGTGATAATAAGTTACTTGATAGACACAACATACTCAATCAAACCATGTAGACAGAATACTAAAAGAGACCAAACATGATTTAGGAAGATAGTAGAAAGATCAAAAGCATAGGGCCGAGAAGAGGTTAAACCTATAAATCAAAATGCATTATAGACATGAAAGGGAATGCCAATTGCAATACACTGCTAACTAAAGTTTTTATTTAGTTTTAGTATCAGCAATGTTTATTGTATTCACTAGTAATAATTGAAAAAATTTCAAACAATTATCATAACCCAAAAATGAGCTCTACGACATGGTACCTGTTCATCAAAGAATTAACTCATATTCCATTTTTTTGTGATGAAAGTAAGTGGAGAAGTAAAAGAGAATTAGATTTTAGGGATTGAGAATTTCGCGTACCATGGAGGAGGAAGCATGGTTTTCACGCACTATGAAGGAGAGGCGAATGGTCGACACCGAGGAGAGAAGGACGGATGCATGGCAGCCGCGCGACTCCACAACCACACAAAGGCGTAAGATGGAGCAGAAATTAGGGATTTCGCGCACTGTAGAAGAAGTAGTAGGGGTTTCACGCACTGTGGAGGAGTGGCGAAAGGTCGACGCTGGAAAGAGGAGGATGGATGGGCAACAGTACCGCATGGTGGAGCAGCAACATCAGGGTTTCACGCACTACCATATGAGTTCGTGAATTTCTACAACTGTGAGGAAAGTGTTGGTTATAAGATAAAAAATACATTACCGGCGGTTCATCATGCAGTAGCCGCTAATCAATCAAATGCTGCGGCACATGGATGTCAATTGGTGTTATCTCTGATATTTGCGGCAGTTGGATTAACAGCTGATAATTTTTGGCCGATATCCTCCGTATCCCTTGTAGTGGTATTTGTGAATATTTCTAAAATTTGAAACAAAAATATATCTCTATTTTTCTATTTCAATTTATTCATCTTTACATTTATATTTTAGATGTAATATCTAATTACAACCTATGCATGTTCTGTCAAAATTCATACATATTTATATTTGTTGATAATATTATTTGAGAATTATATAAAAAATTAAAAAAAGTGGATATAAATAATTTCAGAATATAGATATACTCCAACACACAATGGAATTTCTCTTTATAAGTTACTTCAATCTTTTGTTTCCACTTTTCCTAACAAGTATAAATAAGTCTACATTTAAAAGAAAAAAGAATTATAAGGACAAAAAATATTATTTATTATTTATTTTAAATATTAAAAATTATGTATTTGCCATTTTTGTGTTATTTTTAAGGATTAATTTATTTATATTACATGCCTGTATAAATTTTTATACTATATCATCTCAATAGTTAATTACCATATTCTTCTATTATTTACTTACTGCGTGCTTAGTCGTTTATGTATATCCTTAAATTTATAATTGACTGTACAACTTAATTTTAAACTATCAACATACTAATTAACTCTTTTTTAAACATCATAAATAGAAGTGTGAGATTACTAATTCCTATAATGCTAAACGTAATGACTATTATTGAACAATATCTTTTTGATCTTTGAAACAAAAATTTATAGAGAAATAAACTATTAAAATAATACTGAAAGTTCATGAAAACAACTTCGAAAAATATGAATGATAATAATAAATCTTAAAATAATTTAAAAAATTATAAAAATATTATATTTTTATTAGTATCAAATAACTTTTGTATTTAACAAATAACTTATTTATTTGATCTGAATTTTTTGAAAAATATTTGTATAACTATTAAGAAGGTGAACGCAAAATATCAAAATAAAATTGGATCTATAGATTTTTTAATTTTCTTAAAAAATTAGTCATTCACAAAAAAAAATTAAATTCACTTGGTGTAAAATATCAAATTTTAAAAATAAAAATATATTCTTTTTTTCTAATAATACTTAAAAAGACCACATAAAAAATCTGATTTCTAAAATCCTTTTGTAAATATATACTTAATATCTAGTTATTTTTGTCATATTTTTAGATTTTTTATAATCTTATTTGTTGTTTGTATTTTTTAAAATTATTTTTTTTAATTAGCAATATAAACATTCGACTAATAATTTAGAGTAAAATTCCTCTCCGATCCCTAACCATTTAAGAAAAAGACCTAACGCTCCCTAACCATTAGAAAATAATAACGCGGTCCTTATCCATTCTCTCAATGGGATCGAAAGGCTTTTTCAGCGCTTCCTGACCATTAAGCTCTTCTGATTACTTTTTACCCAAAAATCAACAAGAGGTCCTTTTGATCACATAAATAGAATGAATAAGGACTGCATTATTATTTTTTAATGGTCAGCGACGTCAAGTCTTTGGTTAGGGACCGGAAAAGGGGATTTACTTAATAATTTAAATATTCTTTAAAATGTTGTGTTTGTTTTTATTTGTATTTCTATGTCAAAAACAATTCAAATGTCCTATAAATTGGCATGCACTAAGTCATCCCAAACCGCACCAACCAAAAGAACACAAAACATGGAGAATAAACCATCACACTTTTCATCTCTCTTATTCCTTCTAATTCCCCTTGTGTTATTTTCCACTGCAAATTGTGGTATTGTTACTTACTGGGGCCAAGGTGATGAACAACTTCATGAAGGAACATTATCAGAAGCATGTAACTCAGGACTTTATCAAATTGTCAACATAGCATTCCTAAGTAAATTTGGGAATCGCAATAGACCACCCCATGTGAATCTAGCAAGTCACTGTAACAATGTTCCTAATTGCCACAAAAAAGTGGGCAAAGGCATAAAAAATTGCCAAAGTAAAAATGTCAGTGTCTTGCTCTCAATTGGAGGTGCTAGTGAAGGCTATCGATTATCATCTGCTCATCATGCTAACCGTTTAGCGGATTACTTATGGAATAACTTTTTGGGGGGACAATCAAGCCAAAGGTATGTAACTCAAAAGCTAAAAAATATATATGTGCATCCTTAAAATTAGTTATTAAATCAATTATTGTGTATCTTATTTTATTTTAGCTTTAAATTTTAACATTTTAATACTTAGTGCTTGTTTGGGTGACATTAAATCGATAAAAAAACAGATTTTTTTTTTATTTTGTAGTGTGTTTGACAAATTTCTAATAGTAAAAATAAAAATACTAGAAAAATAAAAAATATCTTTTTGGAGAAACTATAATTTACATCTTTTTCTAAAGGATCTATTTTTTTTAAAAAAATATATTTTTCACATAATAAATGAACAAAAAGTATTTTTATCTTATTTAACTCAAACATAATTGATAGATAAACAAATCTTTTTACATGAGATATCTGAATATAAAATCACTTTTATCTTTGTAAAAGATCTTTTAAAAAAATATCATTAAAAAAAATATCTTTTTTGAAAACAGGTCCAAACAAGTTTTTAGAAGATCAACTTAGATCCTAATTAAGTGTAGTTTTATGAAAACTCACATGTAAATGACAATTTAATTAAATATATTAAATTAACATGTGAGAATTGTTAGATAATAATTTAATAAAATATGTTAAATTATTTTACGGTTTACAACTATCAACTTTAAGTAAAATAACATTTTGTCAGTCTCCATGCTAGTTTAGGCAATATAATTTTATCTAACATGGTATAGTTGTGATTATTTCTAATAAAACAAGGCCATTTGGTGATGCTATATTGGATGGAATTGACTTTGACATAGAAGGGAATCGTGGAGACCCAGAAAACTATGCAGTGCTAGCTATGAAGCTAAGAGAACACATGGACAAGAAGAAAAGAAAGTTCTACCTAAGTGCTGCACCACAATGTCCATTCCCTGATCATAACCAAAATCCAGCACTCTCCAAAGTTCATTTCGACTTTGTCTTCATTCAGTTCTACAACAACCCTGATTGCCAAGTTGCCTCAAACCACTTCCGAAGAAGCTGGAATAAGTGGACTAAAACCATAAAAGCTCACAAGTTCTATGTTGGCCTCCTCGCCATGCCGGCTGGCAGTGACACCGGTTATGTGCCGCCGGAGACAGTCTTAAATAAAGTTTTGCCTTTTGTCAAGAAATCGCCCAAGTATGGAGGAGTCATGCTGTGGAATAGAGGACTGGACAAAAATAGTGGATTTAGTGCCAAAATACATGATAGTGTTAATGAATAAATAAGCGTCTTATCGGACATAACAGACATTCTATATGTCCGATAAGACGCTAGTAGTTAATTATTAAAGTTTAAATAAATACCAATTCTTAGGAGTGGTTTAATATAATTAGGATTTAAGATGCTGTCTAAGTTAAAATTATATGTTCCTCACTAGTATACCAAACATAATTAAAGCTTAAATTTGCCCTTTATTAGTATGAGTTAGGGCATCTTGCTTTCAAGTATTTATATATCATCTTGTGTACTCTTATTTTGCTAAAAATTACTAAATCCAGTGTTTATGTGAAAATATATAATGCATGCTTCTATAGTCAGTTAATCATATGAGATTCATAACAAAATACTTCTTATTAGAGATAAAAATGGTAATATAAAAAGAATATTGATTTTTATATGCTTCTTAGGAAGAGACACACACATCACACATGGTTGGTGTGTCTCAAGAACTAGAGGTTGATTAAAATTATTTCAGTATATAATAATAAGTTTTATACTTTGCTTAAAAATAATTTCAAATTTTTGTTTTATTTGGATATGTGGAAAAAAAAAATTAACACAATAGTTAATGGATAATGCCCAGAGATTAGCTTAAGTTTATTTAACCTACAACAACAAAGGTTTTTCTAATTTTGTTTTTAATTCAATTGCACAAAAGTTATTCAAACATGATTTTATTTTGAAAACTACTTTTTCCCCCTCCCCTTAAAAACAAAATTTTAAAAAATAAAACTATTGTTTTCTAAATTCTAACTCAACTAATGTAATGATTGATTAAACCATCACAATTCTGCTATAAGTAATTCTTGGAACAGCTTAACTCAATTGAACACACAGAATTATTAGTTGTATAATTAACATAAGAACATGGTTTTGTGAATTGTTAAACATGCCACAAGTTAATTTCATTAAGATTGAACAAATGCTATCAAGATTACAACATCCCACACTTTTTCTCTAAACAAATCTATCACCCCAAAAGAATGGAACTAAAAATGAAAAAGAAACCAAAAAATATTAGGCCACTTTACATATTACCCTATTGTATCAGCCTCAATGACTAACAAAAAAGGATGCATATGCATGTTTTTCCATACACAACCTTCATACCCAATTTGTTGCATCCTTTTTTCTGAATGAGAAGAATGATATATTAAAATTACAAAAAGAAGAAAAGAATTTTATATCAGGGTCTCTACTTTATAAAATTGAAGCCTTGAAATATTGTAGAATCATGTTGCTTCTACTCCAAGCATAGTTGAATTAGAGTTCTCCTCCTCCCATTCCGGTGGCGGCTTAACATATTTTCCGATTACTTGTTGCCGTTTCCGCCGCCTCATTCTGTTTAGCTTTTCTATACTCTTCTGCTTCCTCTTTTCCTTCTCCTTGTGCCGCAAGTTTCGCTCCCTCTCTAGTACACCTTGCCAGAATACTTCGCCTGTAGACGGCCACAACCAATGCCTGCTTGGGTCCTCGGACTCCGATAACTCGGCTAGGTCCTCATCCATGCTCTTGAGTGTGCTGTATGAGAACCATTTGATCCACATTTGACCTCTACGGCTCTTGAACTTGTGCTGTTCCAGCATTTGACCGGTTTCTGGGTTCACGAATACCATCCTCCGTGCACTATGGTAAGCCCAGACATTCACGAGTAGCTCGAGAAGCCGAGAATAACAATGCTTGTCCTACAAGTTTCATGTGTTCATGAATTCGGTTAATAATGGGGCAACAAATCCAAACTACCATGAAACTAACTACAAATCAAACCATGGTAAAGAAAGTTACTTTCGACAAACTCAAAGGACACCTTCCGGTCAAATGGTGCTCATCATACATCTGTGAATCCAATGCATCAACAAACATTCTGCAAAAACAATAGATCAATTATTTACCTGTTGAACAAGTTACAATGATGATCTTTTAACCTTGGATTAGAGAAACCAAGCATACCTAGAGAACATGACAAATTCTAGAAAAGATCTTGTAGGTAAAGCCCAGCTGTGCATGACGGACCAGGTGTCACCATCTTCAGGCATCGGCGGCAGAGACTCCATATCGTCTTTTAACCCATACATTCGCCTCATGGCTTCCGAGAAGGTGAACCTTACAACACACAGGCAAGAAAATCAAGATATGTCACTGAAAATATAAAAGTTGGTGAGTTGCATTAATGAGTAAAAATGACCTTACTTGCAATTTCCTGCATTAATGGCATCACAGAATGACCAAAAGTCCTTCTTCAAAGGGTTTCGCGGATCTGTATCCATGCGCACCCAGAAATATAGTGTATCTCCATACCTTTTGGATTGGATAGCATCTAATAATGCATTTTCAGCAGTTTTGGACAATGATGCCTGTTAAAATCAGCATCATAACCTCTACCTTAGTATGCTTGATGAGGATATAAAGAATAACATGAATTTACTTTAACTGATATCTATATCCGGAGTTCGAAAAGTGAATCAGGAGAGGTAAATGAGGTATGAAAGACAACCATGAACCATATACCTTCCTTGCAGTTGCTCTCCATGACTGAAATCCAATCCAAGCATTTTTGTGTATTCGATCAATCCTGTTTGCAATTGCAAAGAAGGCTCCATGTTCACCAAGTATGTCTCGGTAGTAACCATTATTAAGTAGCGGAAGTCGAGATGGTGCTTCGATATCATCTTTACCGGGTCTTCGGCCTTTAGACTGCAAACAATTAACTTCAAGTTAGCAAGAATTGCATTACCATATTATCACTCTACTAACAATTTCTACCACAACACTTGATAAAGGACTCTACTATTGATACATGCATGCAACATACCAGGCCAACTCCTCGATAGAGAGATTTTTTATGCAGAAAAGGCCAGGATCCTTCGCCAAAATAAGGTTCATAAATGCATAACGGTTGTCCTGTCCGCTCGAGCTCTCCTTCTTCCCTTTCATGCAAATCATTCTTCAATCTATCAGCCTTCTTAGCACTTTTATATACATCCTCCCATGTCCCGTGTGACTGTTCTGTTCTATCCTTCAGCTGCATCAAAACTCAACATATTTAAGTTTGACACACCAACCTTCCAAAAGGAAATACCATAATTATATGAGTCGAAAGATTCAATGAACTTACCTCTTCATCCTCTCTTCTTTTTTTCATAAGGGCCATCTGCATATTCCTTTCTTCTTCCCATATGCTATATACAAACAAATCATTAGCTGCAACTGCACTAATGGATCTATTTTTTTGAGAATGATTCCACTGCTCCTCATATCTATCTAAAAACGTGTTACTTATTAATGTCCTGTTTTGGTAAGTCAAATTTGGAAGTGCCTCAAATAAATGCCACTGCCATTGTTCTTTAACACTGGGGGATATTTCCGAAACGGCCTTGGGAGGAGCAACCTCTGATGGAAGCCGGAGAATATTCTGAAGTAAAGTTGCATATCCCTCAATAGCTTCTGAGACCATAAGGTTCTTTCCTGCCCTTCTTCCAATTGAGGCAATGTTACGAGCCATCGGTGATACTTTCCCTTTCGAGATCACTTCCAGCATAATTTGTCTCAGAACTTTACTATTATCCAGAGGGAAAAGATAGCCATTTACCCTGTCATCAACCTATGATGTTGACAAAATGGTTGGTGATTTCATTAGAAATATATATATTATATATATGAAATTCTTAAACTCAATTTGTTGATTTTTTTATTTAAAAAAAAGTGTCAGATTTTAGATGCTTTGAAGTTATTATAGAATATAGATGCTGTTACAGGAAAAGATCAGGGACATTAGACATACATATTTTCTGATCATCGGAATATCAGGAGCAATAATTGGTTTCTCAAAGCACATGGCTTTTACTAAAATCTCTGGAAAAGACTGCTCTTCAAGGAAAGAACCATATATAACAACATCCGAAGTGCCAAGAACAGAATCAACATTTGAATCTCCGGCTATGTACTCTATAATGCCTCTTGGATATTTCAAGCTACTTGCCATGGTCTAAAACAAACAAAATATGAAAATATAAGATAAGAAGCTTTACATTATTTATTTAACAAACATAGAGAAAATAGGATGCATACCTCGAGCGCCACACTGTAGTTGCTTGATAACTCCATGCTATGAACGATGATCCGTAGTTGCGCACTCGAATTATCTTTGCTTAAAGGGAAATCCGAAAGAAGAGGTAATAAAGCCTCCAAAACAATGGCATGCCCCAACCACATGCCCTTGTACATCAATTGACTCCCCACAATTGCAATAATTACATCTTCTGAGCCATAACCCAACTTGATGCGCAAGTCATCTTTCTGCAAGGACATATATGCATCTGCGTCTATTGATTCGGCGGGTGAACCGGGAATGACATAAAAATTCCCAGCATCAAATGTGGAGTAAATCATCTGTCAAATTATTAGTTGCCAACAGCTAGTTTAGGTCTCAACACAATAACATTCGAAAGACGATAGACAAAAAAGCTACTTGTTTATGAATCCCGCCACTTTTTGTGAGTGTCTCTAAGCATAAGTTGTTAAATCTGTGCCTATCTATGAATTTTTCAATGATAAATACAAATGTAACTTGTCGCATACATATTACCGGCAAGACATAGTTTGGGAAGACAACAACTGTTGACCGGTTGAAAACTCTGCTCCAATCATTCAATAGTTCAGTTTGCCCATTGGCAACATATTGCCTTGACCGATAAGCAAGTGCATTTTCATGAACAACCCATAAAAGAGGCAACGACTTGAAAGGCTCCTGCAAAAAACTGTAACAACTAAAATCATTCGGGTTACTTGAGTAAAAGGATTTTCATGATAAAACCACAAACACAATCAGCAAACATGTATTCACTAAGTCATTGCTTGATACATAAAAATAATAAAATGCTACGTGCAAAGTCGGAGAGCAAAATCTTAGCCTTATGAAAATAAGAAGAAAAATCTTACCAAGAAAAGGCATACTTGGCTTCAAGAGAGCTCACAATTATGCCATTAAAGCTGCAAAGGACAGACATTGTTTAGGAAGCTAAACCGGTTTTGTATAATAGAGACTTGTTTAGGAAGTTCTTAAAACCATAAAAATTGCTTAGTCTAGAGTCTAAACAAAAGTAAATAACAATAAATAAATAATGATCATACTTTAGCCAGTCCATAGGATTATATGACTTGTCACATTTTTGAATGACAGTAACTGGAACTCTTAAATTTATCCATGCAAAGCGTGCTGGTCCATCTTTAAGTGAAAATACCTGAAAAACAGAGAATACTTGTGCTAAACCACAATACCAATTGAAGAAACAAATCCTAAAATAGCTATGAGGTTAACACCTTTTTTTCGGAATTTTATAATGTCAATTGATAAGTTTAAACTAATAATTTATTCTCAGCAGCCTGATTATACTAATAATCTATGAGCTAAAACCACAATTCCAATTGAAGAAACAAAATCCCCATATACAATTCTAAGTGCACATGCCTGATTTTATTTTAAAACACTACTCTAGCATGGCAAGGGTATCTTACTCATCCATCAAGGC
Source organism: Arachis duranensis (assembly GCF_000817695.3). NCBI lineage: Eukaryota > Viridiplantae > Streptophyta > Magnoliopsida > Fabales > Fabaceae > Arachis > Arachis duranensis. Next base: position 2,879,376 of record NC_029773.3, on the reverse strand, counting down.
ATTCAAAACTAATAACTAAGATTAAACCTTTTCTGGTTCCTTTCTTAAATTGTCTAAATTCAAGATTTCTTTTTCAGTTGAAGTCCGGAAAGAGAATGAATAATAAAATGTACCTGAATTTCATAACCAATCTCCACCAAAGCAGCTCCAATTGTTACCATAAGCAATTGCTGTGAATCCACCAATAGTTCTCCAAATACCTTCAAAGGAAATCAAAGTTATTAACATCTAAAAGTATTAAAGTTTAACTAATAATAACCTCATTTCAACTTAAACAGTTATAACTTTGTACAAAACCACATGCTAAGCTAACCAGTAACAACTTGCTTCCGCTGAATTAGCTCAAAATTAACCTAAAAATAGACCTTTCTTACTCCAAACTAAAATCAATAGATACACATTCATACACACTTTCTTCACCGAGTGAAAGTTAGGTGAACTAACCAGTGCCAGCTGTGGCTTTCGCCACCCGAAATGCCGCACCGTTTGGTTGAGCAGATTCACTTCCCTACCATCACCACCACCTCTTCTAAACCTCTCCAAAATCTTTGGCACAAAAACAGCATCATCTCCAACAATGTCCAATGCAAAATTATCTAAGTCCTTATGATTGTGATGCAGATTCTTCACATCCCTCATCAAATTGTCCTCTGATTTTTCCACCACAGAGCCAGGAAGGAACATCTGAAACACAACCACAAGGCACAGAAACACCACCACTGTGCAAATCCATTGCACGTAATCAAACTTCTTGAAAAGCAACCTTGAGAAGCTCGATCTGAACCTCAAGAATAAAGGGTGCTTCTCTTTTCTACTGTTTGCTTGATTGTTACCGAACAAGCTCCCTTTCTTCAATGGGATTCCGGATTCTAAAGAACCCATTTATAGTCCCATCAATTGGGGCACATCAAATAACACAAACAGAAAAAGAAAAAAAAAACAAAGCTTCAAACTTTGACCCCCCAAAACTAAAAATAATGCATGCAAACAAGGGTGCTCCAGCTGGGAATCTTCAACGAGGTTCAAACAAATAGCTCAGAGACAGTGAAAGAAGCTGAAAAAGACTCAAACTTTGAGATTTGAATTCAAGAAAAAGGCGAAGAGATATAATGGGGTGTTAAGCAATAGCCAAAAAAATTGACCCAATTGGGAAGAAAAACAAAAAAGTGTGATTTGGTTTTTTGATGGGGATTTTGCTGATGGTGAAGGAGAGTGAGTGTTGCTGAACAGTGTTTTTCAGTGAATTAGTGAGAAGAAGAAGAAGAAAGAAAGAAACAAAAGATTTAGCGTTGAAGAATAGAGAAAGATGGATGCACACGCTATAGAGACAATGAAGCCTTAAACAGTGACCATAAGACTTGGAAAAGAAAAAGAAAATCTATTTTATTTAGTTAGAAATAAAAAAATAAAAATAAAAGTGTTAAAAATTGCTCATTTTTGTTGTGTTTTTTGGTCTGAAATGGTTAAGTGTGCTAAATTTTTGGGTGATAATGTCTCACACACGCGTTAAACTGAGGTGGCGGGTGTACACGCGCGTGCATAGCTGTACTTGCACGTGAGGTGATTTTACTTTACGTGGGAGAAAAATGTGAAAAATGAAAAAATGTGATTTCATTAACTCATTATTAGGATTTTTTTTCCTATTTGGTTTTTTTTTTTTTCCTGAGTAGTACAGTGATCTTGCCAAGCCACCGGCAAAATTGTCAGCAGAAATTGATGCCCAAGGAAAACTTGGTTTGTTGGGATAAAATTAAATTGAAAATCTTTTAGGATTGAATTAATGAATTTTTAATTAATTTAATAAGTAAAATTAGCTCATCCATGATTCAATACAATTCTATTTCTATGTGAGGGAGATAATTGTATTATGTACTTCTTACAAAATACAGGAAAATCAATAATTAACAATAGACTAATATATTTTAAAAAAATAATCTTATGTCATATTATCTCATTTTTAAAAAATGTGATTTATTTAGGAAAAACAGCCTCATAGCCGACAACACTTTAACATAAATTAGATAAATGGTAAATATTCTATCAACAACAACAATAATAATAATAACAATAGTTTGTTTGTTCAATAGTTATATTTTTATTCTTTAAATATTGTATCAATAAAATGATAAAAATCTTAATTATATATTAAAATTAATCGCTAAAATTAGTTATTATATATTTGTGTATAAATATATGTATAATTTAATTTATTTTTAGCATATTTTTTATATTTTAATATATATTTTATATCAGTAATTGACTGATTTTAATGTCTACCTAGAATGGTTGATAAAATTATGCTACATATGAAATTTGGGATGGTGATAGAAAGTAGAAACCCCTGAATTTATCTCTATATACTAAGTCTATGTTTACCCAAAAAGTGGAGGATGCATTTATTCTCAGTTAACTATAGCAATAGAAAAGCGACTTCCTTGATATTTAAATCTTGTAGGTTTGCTCTTTGCTGGTTGAAGGGCAACTTGAAAAAGGTATGGTATGACCAATTTCCATGTGAGGGTCTTATCATATGACTTCAAATCTGAACCAATCAATGTGATGAGGTTACAACTTATTACATGTGTTGTTAGTGTAAGGTTTTGGAACCTAGTCCATTACCCTTTATAAATATTTGTCCAGTATCAACTTATTTACCATCACAATTGGAGTCATATGAATTGTATCACAATTTTATCTATAAAGCATTAGCTTTTCCTATTTTGTTATAAGTTTATAAATTATAACCATGTTATCGCCATTGCTTTGCATAAACCACCTTAATGGTAATCAGCTGTAGGCCATATAGGTCCTACAACAACTGAAACTCACACTGTTTAATAAGGGCTTGGTCTCCAATTCCTGGTGACAAAACTGAAAATGCATAGTTACTTTGGAAGAAGGTGAATTGCATCTTTCAAGTTCCAACCACTTGCTCATGATCCAGTTCTGGTTTGCAGACCAAAATTATCAAAATATATATTATTGACCATCACAATTCACAGATGATGATTAAATTCGTAAAAGTATTTTTCATTAATAATAGGCTCACAGACTTTAACCTTGTATTAATGACTACGTACATCCTTCAGTATCAGCTTTTTTTTTAAACTTGACGCACATTGTATCAGACTCCATAAATTTTACTTCATAAAAATGAACAGGTTCATGGGAAATCACACCCTTTTTGTATCAAAATAATAGAATCCAAGCAAATCCCAAGAAATATTATATTATATTAAAATTAATTTCTGAAAAATCAACGATGGCCAAAAGCGTTTGTAGTCCAACGGTTAGGATAATTGCCTTCCAAGCAATAGACCCGGGTTCGACTCCCGGCAAACGCAAAAATCTTTTTCTTTATCTGCTATTTTCATTTGGAAAAGTAAAAACACTCAGACTCTTTTTATTCACTAAGAACAATGATGGCCGAAGCGTTTGTAGTCCAACGGTTAGGATAATTGCCTTCCAAGCAATAGACCCGGGTTCGACTCCCGGCAAACGCACAATTCTTTTTCTTCATCTGCTATTTTCATTTGGAAAAGTCAAAAGACTGAGATTCCTTCTATTCAGTCATCCTCACATGTCATTTGGCATTCCCTAGAACCATTCTCAGCCAATGTGCAATATGAAACTAAGTTTCTTCCAGTTTTGAACACCTACCTTCTTTGTTTAATATTTATTCCTTCCCTCTATAGTCTATACTCTATACTGCAGCTTGCGTTTTTTTACCCAAATAGGGGAGTAAAGTTTTCTTTGATTCATAGCTAATCCCCTTCGGCATTGCTATCAAGGACCAACTACAAATCACAAGTTTTGTGAAACACAACCACCACACCACAAGACATACAACAAAAGCCTACATACAAATTAAGCTTGCCTTAAAGATCATTTTTTTTTCCCACAGGTATATCAGTTATCACATGTACTTATACTGGGATAGTGGGACAGCAAATCAGTCCCCTCAGAAAAGATAATATTCAGAAACAAAGCAGATCTTGGGAAGATTTACATATCAAAACTCTAACAATTAGCATCAGCATACCACATTTATGCATTTTACATGTGCCTGAGCACTACAGAACATAGATCAAGATTCACAAGGGTAACAAAGATCAATATCACTACTATGAATTTGTTATCGTTTCCCGGCCTGTGGAGCTATACATGGCCATTATTCAAAGGCTTGTACCAGATATGAACCAGAAACTAATAGATTCTAAGCATTTAGAGAATCATATAGAAAAGCATGAATTGCAGATGGGGTTTAACTCAGCATCGAGATACTCATGAGAAAGAAACGGCCTTCACTTTTGGCGTTTTCTGCTTAGCAAAGAAAGCTGATAGCACACTTTTGCTTCGAACAGGGACTTGGACAGTGTCGCGTCGGTTTTGGTTGTCGAATGACCTGAATGGTGTAATTGGTCTGGAACCCTCCAATGAATCCTGCAGAAAAGACTTGTTAGTAACTTTGTAAAGAAAGCTTCAGGAAAGTACAAGGAATTTGAATAAAATAAATGCAACCCTTTCAACTCTTGAGAACCTTATGTTCAAGTAAAATCTAGCTGCAAAATATTGTCCACACTTCCAATATTTGCCAACATTTCTTGTGTTCAGTGAAAGCCAAACTTAGTGTCACTTCCCAGCCAATTGGAAGAAACAAAACTCAAGGAGGGAAAGATAACCTCCTATTACTAAATGCTTCCCATCATAATTTGTTTTTAATGAAAAATATTTTATTAGCAAAACAGTTTTCCAATCTTCACTAATGTTGTTTTCCCTAAAAACTGAATATTAATCATCTTAGTTTCCATTGTACTCTTATTCGACATAGAACATTACTTTTTCCATTTGTGGGAATACATTATGTATAGTCTAATGAAACTAATTTAATGCTGGATAACTCATCCCATGCAAGCTACGCGATGATATCTTTTAAACAGTTCATTATTTGATGCATAATCCTATAAAAGCAATAAATATGTCAAATAGAAAGCAAAATAAAATGATATTATCAGATATCGACCATCAAACAGGGTTCCGCAACTGCAAGGCATTTGCACTTGTCAATGAATATGGTGTTACCTTGCGTGTGCCACCCAAAGATAGCCCGATATTAGAAGCAGGAGCTCCATTTGATAAGTGAATTTGTGCTGGCGATGGTTTCATCCAGGTACTCTCTTCATTATCTGCAGGTATGTAGCCATGGACCATAAGCTAGCTATGATTTGAACATTAAGAAACAACCAGCACCTGACTTATTACTGAATTTTAAATGGCATATTACAATATATCAAAAGGGAGACAGCTATTCCACAAACCTAAAAGATGGAAAACTTCAGGAGTCTTGGCAGAAAACTTTGGGGTCTCGATGCTGCAAAAATAGAGTGTAATGCCATTTGTACCTCGTGTGTAAAACAGAAAAAGCAGCAACCATGCATGACCTCAAATATTAAAACTTTTCCAAACTTACATTGGTGAAGCATGTGAAACTCCTTTTAAGGTTGACTTAGTCTCTGATGCTAAATGCCATGAAAGAGTTTTTGATGCAGGGGTACCTATATGTAAAAATATACATTCCGATTAGCAATATAATATTCACTTATGTCCAAAAGGAAAAGAATAAGATCCATGTCAAAAACTCTAGAAGGGGCAAAATTTTCCCCAATGCATACCTGAAGATTGAAAACGAGTCCTGGTTTGAAATGGATTTTGTCTTGCATCAATCTGTATGTGTGGACTGAAATGCACCTTTTTATTGACAGAATCTAGCTTGCATTGATAAACAAACATAGGCAGCCATAAGTAAAATAAATAATAATAGAGTTTTCCAATGCCAATAGTAATTTCAGATGAATAGAAAACAAAAAATCATACTTGGTAAAATGTAGTGCTTGTGATGTCTGGGAATGATTGCCAACAATTGCTGTTGCCGAAGACCTTCTTTATCCGTGTAAATTTGGCATGTAAGAAGTTTCTGCAAGTAAGAGATATGTTACTTTAATTGATCTTTGGTCTAATTGAACATAATTTTGCAGAAGAGCTTGTAGTTACCTGAGTTACAGTAGAGACCCTCAAATCCATAGTTGATACATCCAACGTTTGCTGATCTAGAAGATCGGTTAACTTGCACGCAACAGTTCCCAGATGATCAACAGCATTCACAAGAGCTCTTACAGCATAATCTTTCAAGTTGTCAAGTACCCTAATGCATGAATAACGCACAAATAATGAAAGTTCCCTTCAACATTTGAACACAAAGGAGAATGGACACAGAGCATGTTGTTGCTACTCATTTACATCAGCTGGCAAGACTTAAAAAGTTCATGCATACACGTTTGTCAATTTTTTCATTTCATTTAATTTACATAATGCAAATTACTCATGTTATTTAATGGTTTTACTATCTCCAAAGTTAAAAGCTTATTGTTGGCATTTCATCCCTAACATACAGTACTAGCATTTATCAAAATGACCTAGCAGAATGAAACTTAAAAGTTCGTTTCATATATTACTCACATCTCTTGTAAAAACCAGTTAGGAAAAACTCAACCACTAACTTTTTTGTCTGATTGGGAAAGCTTCAATCGTTTACATAGCAAAGCAGTTGAAAAAAATGAGGTTAAGATGACTCTGCCTTCAGATCAGGTTAAAACAGGGGAAAAGAACTCATCAACAAAACAAATATCCTTACATTTGTTTCTGTTCACTATTGAGATAAGATTTTTCACAGTATTCTGCGGCAGAATAAAGTTGAGGCCTCAGGTTCTTAAGCTCCTGAAATGACCATAATATGAAGATCAAATGACTATCAATGCAATTTGCATACTTTAAACTTTTAAAGTTTAAATCATAGCCAATATAGCCAAAGGATAAATAACTAAGCCAGAAAAGTAAAATATAAGTTATATATAGGTACAATAATCCTGTAAAAATCCACGAGCATTATATCATCTGGAGTCTCAACTTACTTAATGCCACACATTAGTATAGTTTGTATCTACTATTAGCCAAAATTAACCTCAATTCTAATAATCTAATGTATAATAAGATATCTTCAATTTCCAAGAGGTTTCAATGCAACTGCTTCCAAACGTCAAATTCAAATCTCCGTCACCACATTCTCATCTTTTAAAGGTGTAACATGGTTCTAAATTGCAATCGGCATCAATTGCGGCAGAAATATTCACCATTCGCTACAGCAATTCCACTTCCATCGGCCGCAAATTTTTCACATCCGCAACGGCAATTTACAAAAACATAACTCTTCAGAAACATATATATATCCTACTAAATTCAGCTGCTATAAACTTGTAGTTTCTTATAATTAAGTAATCCACACTCGCTAACAATTAAACTATCTATTTTCAGCAACATCCTCGGTCGCACGGTTTCAAATTTAAGTCAACAACTGTTATTAGCAATGCAAGCGCACAGCTTAAGAAACGACGCGATTCTCACCGCATCAAAACAGAACTCAACTTCGCCACCATACCAGAGAGAGTAACCGAAAGTCAAAAAGTCAACACAGCGAAAAATAAACGCAGATCTGAGCTGAGAATGAAACAGTGAGAAGGAGAATGAGAGAGAACCTGCAAGGCGTTGACGAAGCTCTTGCTGCGCTCCATGGAAGCCTCGTCGAAGGTCATGGCGGAGTTAAGAGGCGTTGTAGTTGGACGCTCTACCTCCATTGATTTTTTATAACTACGCTTAAAACGTAACTAACTCAGAAGCGTGTGAAACGGAACGTAACTAACTTGTGCATAAAACGTAACAAACTCAACCAAACGGTTAGAAACGCAGAGCTACTACCATTGTGTTCAGTGTTGTTATGATTAATCAGAGAGAAGGAAACTTGTTAAAGAAGAGAGAGGGAGAGATTGAAGAAGGAGAATGGAAAGAAAGGGGGAGAAAAAGAAAAGAAAGGGAGTGAGCTTTCTGTTTGTGTTTTTTCTTTTGGAAAATAATAAAAAGGTTACTGAATATTATTTTTCGTTTTGGTGTTAAATAAACAGGATGAGAATATTTAATGCGGTTCCACGTGGCGCGGTGGTTAGTTGACGCCAACTTCCACTCTCGCCCCACGCTGCTTTGCTTTAACTTGAAAAGACATCACTACCCTCCCCTCGTATTTATCACAGTCACTCGTACAAGCTGCTCAGTGCAGCTGACATCGCAGCTCTGCTACGTATAATAACCACGTATATACTTATTTGGGAGATATTTTTTTAAAATAAATAAGATAAATATAACATTTACTCGAGTAAATTTAAGAGTATTTAATTATTTATTTTTTAAATTAGGATAAAATATATTTTTTATTTTTTAAATTTAACAAAAATTTTAAAAATATTTTAAAAATTTATGTTGTTTTAATTTTATCCCACAATTCGATTTGTATCAAATATAATCATAGCGGCTAATTTTTCAAAAAATTTAAGATCAATTTAATAACAATTTATAAGAACAACTTTTAATACAAATAAATAAAAATAATTGTCATGCATTATTGTTGGTTTAGTTTTAAATTTGTTAAAAACTTAGTTATTAAGAGTATATTTGATGCAAATAAAAAATCTTTATAATAAAATTGAGAAATAAAATATTATGAGTATTTTTAAAACTTTTTTAAGTTTTTGAGAGAAAAAATATATTTTATTATTTTTTTATTAATATAATTTGCTATTACATTATCGCTTCCAAAAAGGGAAAATTATGCTTCTAGGCTTTTTGAGCTTATGTTAGATCACACTATTACATTAGTAACCGCAATTTATTTACACCATAGCTGTTCAACTTAAAATAATAAAATATTAATTAAATTTTAAATGTTAAAAGAGAAATAGATTTGACTCATAATCATTCTTATATTATACTAGGGTATATTTAGATTATTTAAATGTGACATTTATTTATTTTTAAACATAATTTGTGAATAAGAAAGTTGCTTTCTTTGAGAAAATATCAAAATCAAAATAAACCTCATCATTTAGTAAAACCTGATGAGTATGGCTACAGTATACAATACTGTATTACTGTATGTATACGGTGGGTCACCGGTAATATGTCAAGTGTCAACTTGCACTCACCGCCACCAAACACCAAACTACACCTAATATAACATCCATTCAATAATTAATTATTGCACCTAATAACAGGTTTATATATATATATATATATTCTATAACTTAGTTAAATATTATTTAGACTCGTTAAAATTAATTAGTATCATAAGGGTCCAAATATATAACGGCACAAGATTAGGTGTTGGCCAGTGCCCACTAAAGTTTGGGTTAATAAATTCTGTTACTTTTTCAGATGTGGCTATGAAACATTGGTACTTATATATAGAGTAACTTCATTTAATTTGGAGCATATTTTCCTTTCAGGCAATCTCACACAATAAACCAAACAACATAAAGTTCTCATACTTTAGAAGTGTAATATCAAATTAGAGTATGTTGGGGGCAATTAATTTTTTAATATTTTTTTATAGTCTGATTTAACAAAATATTATTTCGTTGGACAGTTCATTTATAGAGTTTAATATTTTTTCTTTTATATTTTTTTTAGTCTCACTTATAAAATTAATAATAAAAAAATTATATAAAATTAAGAGAATTTATTTTTTATTAATTATTAACAAGTTTGACAAAAACCTATATTTACATTTCTTAAAAATGAAGTGACAAATAATTTTCATATATTTAAATATTATTACTAGAAATAATATGGACTGATAGATAGGAGTGAGCACGAGTAGCAAGTATCTAATTATCCGTCCAAATTCAAATCGAACCAATTAAATTGGTTTTGGAATTATCTGGTAACGGTTATGGGGTTGCAGAACCCGAACCAACCAATGGACTCCACTATATATTAATTAAATAAAAAAATATAAATTTGAAAAATATAAATATGCCTTTTAATGATTTTGAGTTTTTCACCCAACAATCCTAACACTAGTGGCGGTTTTCTCACCTTACGGAGTAAATTTTAGCAGAGCTTTTTCAAACCTCACCTTACCTGTAAGTGATAATGTTGTTGGAAGCCTTCTTCTCCAAGTACAGCCACTCCCACTGTATTTAATGTATTTAGATTTTAATATATTTAGTGTTTAACATGTTTGGATTATTTCTATTAATGTTACATATTTATTGTACTTGAAAATTTTTAAGATAATTTTTTTTATGAATTTTTGTTTCATCGGATACCCAATTATCGAACCAAATCAATCCGCTCTTAATCGGTTTGGTTTAGTTCGGGTATATACACAAAAAAATGTAAATCCGAACCAAACCGAATCAATTATAATTCAATTGGTTCGATTCTAATTTCACCGTAAATGCAAACTAACCCAGCCCATACTCATCCCTATTGATAAGGTGCACACGGCCCGACCTGGTCTGAAGATCCGTCCCGATCTCAAACATTTTAGGGGCTAATTTTGGTTGTGATTTCACTGGGTCTATGGTCGGGTAAGGGTCTAAAAAATAGACTCGGCCATTATTTCAGGCTGGGTCCGGGTCAAGGCGAACCCGGTTTCACCTGATCCATGTGCACCCTAAGAAAACTAAAAAAGGTATATATATATTAAATTAATTTCAATATTATGTTATATTAATTATAAACTTATTATTTTATTCTTAATCACACGTATTGAATTAGAAAATAGATCAAAGAGACATCAAATTATAATTTATGGACAAATTTAAGTTGAAATATAGATATCAACTTTTCGATTACAAGCTTCTTCTTTATAAATAAGTTATAGAGTCAAGAATATGACTAACTTAAATGATGATGACAAACATTGATTTATTGAGTTAAACACCCAATCAGTTTTTATTGCCTTTGTTAGTATTGCAGGCCAAAATTAAAGTAGCAGCAACCCAAACAGCTAGAGTAAAGAAACAAAGATTTTCGATGGGCGCTCTAACTCTCAAAGCCCAAAGAAATGAAGTAAATGAATCAATTGGGTTGAATGAAAAAAACAAGCCCAAATTAATTCATCCAAGTTGAAGCCAACCAAAACTAATATTCACAAGGTTCTCTTCTGTCATACTCATGAAGAAAGAGAGAAAGCTCTTTTCTGGTTTATTCACCAGAAAAGAAAAAAAGAGAAAGATAAATCACAAAAAATAAATGTCTAATCGTCCTCACAAAAGCAAGCTAAACTAAGTTAAATGATAAAAGTGATTTATTTTTATTTGTATGTAATTTATTTTTTTCACTCCTTCAAATTTCTGCAATGCCAATTTGGGATAAATGGAGAAAGTGATTTCTGATAATCACTGCTGTGAATCAAAGGCTTAAAATGTTTCTTGGGGACAAAGCATTATCTCAAGGGTTTGGATTTGGGTTTACCACTGAAAAAAATTTTTTTTCCTACTATGAGATCTTCGATCAAGCAAAAGGACCAGATTTAAAATCCCTAATTTGAGGGTTAATTGAAGAAAGTGAGATGACAAGTTTAGGAAGCACACATTTCAAAGAGTTGACTTAGAAGAAACCTAGAAGGGTGACTCTGCAAGAGGTACAAAAAGAAAAAAAATTGTTTATGAGTCAAGAAAAGGAGATAAAACTCGAATAGAGAGTCGAATGTGAAATTTTACTACTGAGTTTGAAGTTTTAGAAGTATTGCATCTACATTAAAGGGAGCACTCTGCCAAGATGAAGAATAAAAACTTGAGTTATGTTGTTGGGTTCAGTTCATAGTGTTTAAGCTGTTATGCATCAATTTCATTCATGATTTACAGTTTTGTATTTCAGTTTTAATGTATATATTTCTGTATTGTCTTTGAGAGGTAAAAGATTGAGAGAATGACATTGAGAAAATGTTTAAGAGTGAAAAGATTGAGTGAAACACTTGAGAGAAAAACCAAGAGTGGATTCTGATTTTTTTTTGTTATAATTTTCTGTCTTGTGTCAAGTACCTGTAAGGTATCCCTTGCTAGTTGGATAAGCACTTAATGTAAAAAGTTAGGTATTAGTATAACCAAGTCAAGTTTAGGAAGAAACTTGTGTGTCCAAATAGGATTGTGTGAATCTTAGGAAATTGGTGTATGTAATACTTTGACTATAGTGAAAATTTTACCACTAATGTGGTGGAGACTAGATGTAGGTTGCATTGCACATTGCAATTGAATCAAGATACATGATTGTGTCAAATTCTTCCTTTCTCTCTCTGTTCTGTTTTCTGATATTTATAAGATAAAAAAATTGTCTTTTAAATTTTTCGCTACATAGTTCAAACAGTTTAAGTTGAGTAACAAAAGACTTGTTTATTAAAGTAAAAGAAGGCCATAGACTTGTTTATTTAAGCTTTTTGTAACCTTCGTAAGTGCATTATAAATAAGTTTTTTTATAAATTATTGTTAAAGTTTTAAAGATATGGTTTTCACTCGATTTGGACCCGGTATAGTTGTGGCCCGAAAATATTTAGGTCTCATCGGTTTTAGGGCCGGATTATGGTCTAAAAAATAGACCAAGTATATATTTAGGATCGGGTCTAGATCAGAACAAATCCACTTTTTATCCCGGGCCATGAACACCCCTAATTGATACTATAACAAAAGACTATTTTCATAAGCAATTGCATGGTTGTGTTTATTTATAAAGACGGGATACTGAGATAAAGACACAAAAATATAAAATTGTATTTAATAGATAAAATATATAGATATTGTATCTAGAAACACTGAATTAATGTATTTTATGTTCAACTTGACAAAAAAATATAAATACATTAATAAAAAATAATTTATTTTATTATTATTAATATTAATTTTTTATAATTATATTTTTTATTATTATATATATTTTTTAAATATAATTTATTTTAATTTATTATTAAATAAAATACAAAAAATCAAAATTAATATATTTATTTTTTATATTTTATTTTTAGTGTCTTATTTTTAAAATAGATACGTAACTATATGATCTTTAAATCACAAAATAAAGTATAGATTCAAGTAATCTCTTACTCAAGACATTTGCAAATATCCTAATACTTAACCTTAATCAGTAATGGAACTTGAAAAAGTGGATTATAATTATTACTGTGATTATACTATTATTATGATCGTCATTTCTTTTTATTTTTTTTTACGGATTAAGTAAAACAATAATTTGAACTGTATTTATTTTAAATGGAGAGATTATTACTATACAAAAACTATTTTAAATTATTATTTATCTCTCTTTTTAGCTCTTTTTATGTTTATCCTTTTTGATAAAATAAAATCACTTACTACCAGGGACGAATCTAAGAATCTAAGAGTAGAGGGGTCAAAAATTAAAATTTTGTATAATTAAATATAATGTTATATATTTGATAATAGATATAATTATAATTAGTTTTTTAATTAAAAAATAATAAATACTTGTCAAATGAAAGAATTATCTCAATTTTTATAATTTTTTCATAATTTTTTATGATTTTACATCTAATAAAATATAAAATTATATATTTTTAAATATTGTGTTAATTAATTTACTTTATTAAGTATTTATGTGACAGTAATTTATATTTTTATGTTTTATATCATTAAAAAATAGGTTTAATTACTATGTTGATTCCTATAATTTTACAAAATTTTTAGTTAGGTCCATGTACTTTTTATCTTTTTAATTGAGTCTTGGCATCAATTTTTTTAATTGGGTTCCTATACTTTTTTTTTATTTAGGTCCCTGCACGAATTCTTTTTTTAGTTAGATCCCGATAAAATTAAGCTAATTAGTAATTACTGATAGGAGGGACCTAATTGAAAAAAAAAGTGGTGCAGGGATCCAATTTTTTTTTTTCTAAGATATGAAATTTTATTAATAAATTGCAATAAAGTAATATTAGTCCATGTCTGAACTCTAGCAAGGATAAGGTGGGCATTAACCCAAAGAAAAAGCATGAGAATAACCTAGAAGGAAATAAAAAGGAAAACTAACAATGACTTGTCTTAAGGTGAAATTCTTCGTCCATGTTGTATGCCTCTTCCCAAATAGCAGCCGGTTCACTCCTTTTGCCATCAAAAAGCCAGTTGTTTCTAGATATCCAAATCCTCCATAGCACCATCGCAAGGAGACTTCGTTGCTTCTTATTAAAACTCTCTTGTTTTATCTTTACCTACATCTCCCTCCACCAGTTGCCAAAACTATCCTCTGCATCCACTCTATTTGGACTGTTGAACAAGAACTCCATGTGATTCCACACTTGCCGCGAGTAAATGCAATTAAGCAAACAGTGGGTCAAAGTCTCGTCCTCCATTTCGCATCTTGGGCATATCGCAGGGACAGCTTGAATGCGGGCGTGCAGTCGGTGCCTCACCGGAAAACCATTATGGAGAGCTTTCCAGGTAAAGACCTTAACTTTGGCTGGGCAGTCAAGATCCCAAATCGAATTCCATAGATTTTTGTCTCCGAAAATTGGTGGAAGACTTTCGAGTGGCGGGTGAAAAAAATTGAAGCATACCTCATATCCTGACCTTACAGAGTAAAAACCCCCTTTTTCTCTGTACCAAATCAAGTTATCTTCTTCTTTAATGTTTATTTGAAGTATTTCCTGTGTAATTTCTGATGTGAAGTTGTTGGCTATAAGGTGCTCATTCCAATTACCTTCCTCAGTGATGAGTTGAGAGATCCAAATTAAGCTTGGATTAGGCTCCTGATTCTGTCTCAGTGTCAATGGTCCTTGTCTTCCAACCCAGCAATCTTCCCAAATCTTCACTGCTGATCTCCTCCCAATCTGCCAGAGAATCTCCTTTTCCAGAACCTTTCGCCCTTCTAAGAGACTCCTCCAAGCCCATGACGGATTGTATCCAATGTCAGCTTTTAGAAATGAAGAATGTCTAAAATACCTGCTTCTGAATACTTTAGTAACTAGGGAATTTGGTCTGGTCATCAATCTCCATCCCTGTTTTCCTAGCATGACAAGATTAAAAGCTTTTAGATCCTTAAAGCCCAATCCTCCTTGATTTTTTGGTCTACACAGTGTGTCCCACTTAATCCATTGAAGTCTCTTTTCTCCTTGTTTCTGTCCCCACCAGAATTGCATAAGCAGTCTTTGAATTTCTTTTATAAAAGTTTCAGGTAGTTTAAAGCACCCCAAAATATATATCGGGATAGCCGTACCCACAGATTTAATTAGAACTTCACGCCCGCTAACCGACAGTAACGATCTTTTCCAGTGCTGTAATTTTTTTGTAACTTTATCTTTGACATATGCAAATGTTGCTTTTTTTGATTTATGGATTGTTGTTGGTAAACCCATGTATTTGTCTTGAGCGCCAACATTCGGGACTTGAAGGATGGCTGCAAAGGTTTCCCTCTCTGATTGCGGTGTATTCCGACTGAAAAACACAGCAGATTTATTCAGGTTCACCTCTTGTCCACTTATACTATTGTAGTCATTCAACACCTGCATTATATTTTGGCATGCCTAAGAATTTGCTTTGCTGAAAATTATCGAGTCATTTGCGAAAAATAAATGTGTAATAGTAGGGCAACTACTGTTTAATCTGAGCCTGACAATATCATTATTATGTTCTCTTCTGTGTAGCAAGTGGGAGAGTCCCTCTGCACAAAGAATGAAAAGATAGGGTGAAAGAGGATCCCCTTGTCGGAGACCTCTTGTAGGTTTAAAGAAACCTTTAGGTTGACTATCCACAGTAACAGAATAGGAAACAGTAGTTACACACTCCTTCATCCATCCTATCCACTGATCACAAAATCCCAATTGACTCATAACCTTCCATAGGAAGCACCATTCCACCTTGTCATATGCTTTGCTCATGTCGAGTTTCAAAGCTAGATCCCAATCACCAAATTTTTTATTCTTCAAAAAATGCATGTACTCATGTGCTATGAGGACATTGTCACTAATCAACCGCCCCTTTATGAATGCACTCTGGTTATCACTAATTATCCGATTCATGATAAATTGCATACGATATATCAAGACCTTCGAAATAATTTTATAGAAGACTAAGCTTAAACTGATAGGTCGTACCTGTGACATGGTAGCAGCTTCAGGTATTTTAGGAATAAGACAAATGAGTGTACGATTGAAAGACCTCAACATTCTTCCGCTTGAGAAAAAACTAGTGACTGCTTTTATAATATATTCTTTAATAGTATCCCAAAAGAAGTGATAGAATTTCGCCGTAAAACCATTGTCTCCTGGGGCTGAGAAAGAGTTAATTGAAAAGACTGCCCTCTTAATCTCTTGCTCACTAATTGGTCTTGTAAGGGCCCAATTGTTCTGTCTAGACACCTTCCTTCTCATTGTTGAGAGCCATGCACTTGGGTTAGCAGGGGAGCTCGAACTGAACAGTGTTTCAAAGTATTTCTGCGCTGTCCTCCCTATTCCTTCCGGATCCGAGTGCACCTCCCCTCTTTCATCTTCAAGTTTCTGTATTCTATTGTGCTTATTTCTCATTTGCGGCCTTGAGTGAAAATACTTCGTGTTTTGATCACCATATTTTAGCCATTGCTCTCTTGCTTTCTCTTTCCAATAGTGTTCCTCACTTAGGTAGGCTTCTGTAAGTTCTTCTTCTAAAACCTTAATACAAAAGTTGTCTGCTTGCTGTGCTTTGCTTTTTTCTTCTTCTATCTTTTGTTTAAGCTGCTGGATCTGTCTCAGTGAGTTGCTGTCGGGCTGTTGTTGCCACTCAACAAGGCGATGTCGAACAATTTTAAGCTTTGTGTAAAGACGAAACATAGGTGAGCCTTCTATAGATTCCTTCCATGTGTCTTTTACAATCTGTCCAACAACCTCATTATCACACCACCTCTCCTGAAACCTAAACCTCCTCTTAAACCTCCGTTGCTCGACCTCTGATTCAAATAGCAGTGGTCTATGATCGGAACCTTGATCATTTAAATGGAAGATCGCTGCTCCCGAGTATAATTCCAATAAGTTCATAGAGACCAAACATCGATCTAATCGCTCTCTTATCAAATTTCCCCCAAACTGCTTATTGCACGAAGTAAATTTGCTTCCTTCATATCCCAAATCAATTAGGCCTGCTGCATTTATAAAATTATTAAAATTTTCAATAGATGCAACTGATTTCATCCTCCCTCCATCCTTCTCATCATGAGCCATTATGGCATTAAAATCACTAATAACCATATAAGGATCTTCCATTCCTTCTAATTGATTCAAAATGGTGCCATACTGTTGGTTTCGCAGTCTTTCTTCACTGTGTAAATGCACTGCAATAACGCCACACTCTATCTGTAGCCTCCTGTCTGTCCATCTAAAATAAATGAAAAATTCTGCACTTTTCACCACTGCAATATCTACACCTTCCCTCCATGCCAACACCAATCCTCCTACTAGTCCTTGAGTTTCAACACAACTAACATTTGTAAACCCCAATGTATGGCATTGGCCTGTCACAAATGAAGAACTATTCTTTGTCTCACATAAGAACAGAACTTCGGGGGAACGAGATCTATTGATCTCTTTTATGTTGTGAACTGTCAGGGGTTTCCTCAAACCCCGACAGTTCCACATCATCATCTTCATACCTCTTCGGGTGCCAAGTTTGGGCTGGCACCCTCCCGTGCAGGGATCCAATTAAAAGGAAAAAAATATAGAAACCTAATTAAAAATTTCGTGAAACTATAGGGACCAACAGAATAATTAAACCTAAAAAATATGACATAAAATAATATAAGTTAATTGCACTAACAATTTTATTATGTGAATTTAAAATATATTAAAGTATTTTTATATAATAATAGGGGTAAAAATTAATTAAAAAAATAAAAAAGAAACAACTAAATAAAATTAAAAAAATAATATTATCATAAATAATNTGTTATTCTATATAATACATTTATCATAATAGCATATAAACTTTTAAAATTTATTGGGACTAAAGCCACTATTTACCCCCCTTGAGTCCGTCCTGCTTACCACCATATTTATAGGGACCCATGTCGTCGTCTGATTCAATATTCCTGGAAGGTTTGGAGTATTAAAACTTTTCTTAAAGAGTTAAACAAAAGTTAACGTATTTGAAATTTTAGTCCTCCTTAATTAAAAAGAGGGAGAAAAATCATCATTTAATTTTTAAAGAAAGAGAAAAGAATTAGCATTAAATTCTATTTGGGTTAAATTTTTTTGTTTTAATTTAAATTTATTTTATTTTTAGATTGATATTAAATTATTATAAAATTATGATAAAAATAAAAATTTAAAAGAATTAAAAAGATATAATACTCTTATTATTCTAATTTTTTTTATTTAAACAAATATATTCATATTATTTTAAAATTAATACAAATAAATTTATTTAAAATTTTTAAATTTTAAATAAATATATTCATCTTATTTTAAATAAATGTTCTCGTATTATTTTTTTAAAGCGATTAAACATGATTTTTAAATATCTCAACAAAAGAGATAGATATATGTAATCTTTTTAAATTAATAATATTAGAGTGTATATATAAGTACATAATATCTGAAAAGATTAATAAATCTTACCTAAAAAATATAGTTAGAGATTTTTTTGCTTAAGATAATAAAAATAATAC
>NC_029773.3:2858998-2860813 GCF_000817695.3 Arachis duranensis | reverse complement strand
ATATAATAATTATAATTATCATTTATTAAAAATATATTTATAAGTTGTAATTAATATGTTTGTAGTTTTTCAAAAAAAGTATTAATTGTTTATTGATTTCATCAGTATGCATTAAATATTAACCTAAATCAACGCAAAATAAATTAAATTTTAAATTTTAATAATATTTTTTTATTAAAATTATATAAAATTTTAAAACTCGAAAATTAAGAAAGTATTGTAACATTCACCACCTATATCGACACTACAACCATAGTCTAACTATTACGTTTATTGGATTCTTATCATTATTGCCCGATGACAATTGTGATACTTATCAAAACGAATTAGTAAATTAATTATTAGATCATCTAATTTAATTGGATTTAATAGTCCCTTTTTTTATCCTCTAGAATTTTGTGCTTTTGTTTTACGAAAAAAATAGATATGGAGAAAACAGAAGGAAAATCCAACCAATCGCATATTTTTCTTACTTAATAATGTCAATAATTCCAATTATCCAAAAAAACCATAACATAACCCTTCTTTTTCATTTCACCCAAAAAAGAAAGTTCCCGAGTCACATTTTCCCGGAAAAAGAAAATGAGATTTTCTCGCTCGATTTTCTTCTGATTTCAATTCATTGTATCTTCATAGGAAGAGAATTCCAAAATTTACGATGGCCGTTCTAATACAGTACCCGGAAATGTCAATTGCGCCCCAAATTGTCAAAAACCCTAACCCTAATCTGAGCAAGCTCTACAGCTTCAGACCCTACACTAAGAAGGGTACTCTTAGGGCAATTGGGTCGAATCGTGAGCTGAAAATCTCTTGCAAAGTGAAGGAATTGGGCGTTTTGAATGTGGGTTTGGATCAGAATGTTAAGAAAAGTTCGAGACTGAGCAAAGAGGACGAAGAGAAGCAGAATTACTATGTGAATTTGGGATACGCAATCCGAACCTTGAGGGAAGAATTCCCTGATTTGTTCTACAAGGAACTCAGCTTTGACATCTACAGGTACTTTTTTTTTGGGAAAATTTTCATCAATCTTTGCATAATATTGTTGGGCATAGTAGGAGAGTGGCAAATTCGGTGCTTTCTATATTTTCATGAGTTTAAATTGGTTGCCTTATTTTTTTTAATTATTATTTTTTTTAATTTGGGTCTATTGTTTTCAATATTGTAACGTAACATTTGAAGAAGGATTTGATTGTTACAGTTATTATCTCAAAATCAAACATACAGGCTTATACACTAAGCTTTCTAAGGTTTAGGTTATATGATACTTGGTACTCTTGTATTTTGTAAAATGTAGGTGTAGGCATGAGTGCATGACCTAATATAAGGGCAGCTCATTGTAATTTGTCCCTCTTTCTTTTCTAAGTGTTTTGGTTGAGTTTTTTTCGTTTAGTTCAAGTGTCAAGTTAGAATAGTTATCTTTGGTATATAGTTGCTTTCAACTAAATTTTCATTGTTTCCTGTTGAGCTAATCTTTTGTGACCTTCTACCAATTTATAATTGTAGTCTTATAGGTTTTGCTAATCTGTTCTTAATTAGTAGCTGCCCAACTTGTGGTTTTAGCTATTAATTTTAAAAAAGAGTATTACATGGATTTATTGATAGTGAACCAAGTGAGGGGATTGGTTTTGGAAAAGCAAGAGGATTATGCTAAATGAATAAACATGTTCTGTCATTGATAGTTTTGAACTGTTGGTAATTATAAGTTGAATAGCAGT
The DNA here is from genome assembly GCF_000817695.3 of Arachis duranensis. Taxonomy (NCBI): domain Eukaryota; kingdom Viridiplantae; phylum Streptophyta; class Magnoliopsida; order Fabales; family Fabaceae; genus Arachis; species Arachis duranensis. The sequence continues at coordinate 2,859,098 of NC_029773.3, read as the reverse complement.
TGAAAGTGTAATCTTACTTTACCCCCAAAAAATGTGTAATGATGCATGCCCTTTGTAGCTATGCTTCTTTTTCCTATTGCATATCGTTTTCCTGGTTATC